>NC_068312.1:1047070-1347070 GCF_025860055.1 Xyrauchen texanus
TCTTTAGCAGAACATAAGTGAAGATTTCAAGAAGAATATAGAGCTCGGTCAGGTCCTTATAATGCAAGTGAACGGGTGCCAGCACTTTGACGGTCCAAAAGTCATATTTAGGCAGCATAAAAGTAATCCACATGACTCCAGTCGATCAATGAATGTCTTCTGAAGTGAATCGATAGGTTTATGTAAGAAACAAGTCGATAATTAAAATGTTTTTAACTTTAAATCGGCACTTCCGTCCAGGGCTCTGATGCTTTTCTAAATGTCCATAGGCGGAAATCGCGGGGGGGTCAGGACCCCCCCCCCATCTGAGGGTTGTCCCCCCCTAAAATATCATAAAATTCTGTCTATTGTAATTAATATAATAATATATTCTTAAAATAATTGTTTAAGAAATAAAATAATACAAGTATCCTTGCAAGTACAATTTTGCCTGTATTATTGGTGTCCCCTTCAAAAATTGCTCTTGAGAATTGTTACGTTTATTGTCCCCCCCCAACATTTTGATGACATTTTCGCCCCTGTAAATGTCTGAACTCTCGCAGCTACGTGATGCGTCAACTGCTGGCAGGAAGCACTTTTTAAAGTTAATAAAGTTTTAATTATAAATGTGTTTTTTTACACAAATGTATCAATCTGCTTCAGAAGACATTCATTGATCGACTGGAGTCATGTGGATTACTTTTATGCTGCCTAAATGTGACTTTTGGACCGTCAAAGTGCTGGCACCCGTTCACTTGCATTATAAGAAAGAAAGAAAGACAGACAGCCACATTATCCCACACATCAATGAAGGTAGGAGAGCTTGATGCCCCTTGCCTTCTCTCCTCTGCTGGCACAGGTCCATTATGCAGGTCATCCAGAATAGAAATAAGCCTCTCTGTATTGTAGGGGCCAATGAGTGGTTTGTGTAACAGCACACCATCATTGGACAGTGCTGCCCACATCGCGATGTTAGCTCCTGTCTAGGGACATTCACGGTTGCTCTCTGTCCAATCACATTTCTTCCCCTGCTGTGTGTTTTTGCCAGATTGAATCCAGCTTCATCCACAAAGATAAAAGTATGTGGAGTTCGGCTGCTTCCATCTCCATTACCCTCTAAATTACAGACAGTTTTACAGTCATGTACATTATGCATAAGTGTGTATGTACCCTGTTTGGTGACTGAACAAACATGTTACCTGCACATACTGATACCACAGTTCTTTTACAGGTTCACTGTTTCTCTCAAAGGGTATAGTGTACATTTGCTTCATCCTTAGTCTCTAGGACTCTGGCAATTGTCGTTGTGCTGACCATACGGTATTCACATTTCCAAAAGTCAAAAATTGTCTGCCAGAACTCTGTCCCAAATTTCCCGCAGTTTTATTGCATTGTTGGCAATTACCATGTCAACATTGGCAATTTCCTGCACATCTGAAAAGATTCTGCCTCTCCCTCCTCTCTGAGGCAAACTTTGGATCCTAAAACACAAGAATGACTGTATTGTAATAGGTTTGAAAATGTCAGTACATTAAAATGTAGAGATATTGTATTGTACTGTAATATGTAGTTCAGATATCGCCAAAAGATGACACTGCAAATATGTACCATTTATGCAACTGTTGAACGGTGCAGATTTGGTTGCACCCTTTGACCAGCCCTTCTCAAAAGAGAACATGATTTACAACATGCTCAATAATTGTGCCCTTATCGCATCAGAGATCACCGCTCAATTCTTCTTTATCCTCCACACACTCTCCCTCTCTGTACCTCTCCTCTTTCCTCACCAACCTTTCTTCTTTGGTCCATATTTCCAAACCAAAATCTGATCCATGCTATCCCCTTTTACTAAAACATGGTAATGAGACTAAAGCAGGACACCTGGGTAGGCTTTCAGTTGAAATTGCAATTAGCTTGGAAAGATTATTATTTCATTTTCTGCTAAGGTTTTCTATATTTCAAAGTATTACTGCAGAAATGCTTGAAATGTGCCATCATTCTGTTTTGAATGTGTTTTTATCTGTTTTGAAGCAGTGTGTTAGCAGGCTGTGGAGTATGAACGACAAAAGTGTGAAATGAAAACGATTCACAGTTTAGACTTCTGTTTCACTGAGTGTGTTGCTTCAGTATTGAACAATGCTTGCACATTTCTTGAAATGATTCCTCCTTTTCTCGAAACTCTAAACACAAATCCATAACTTCTCACCCAATTCCCCAAACGTCCTATTTTCAGGTCAAAATGAAGCTCTCCACTCTAAACCAAACCCAACTTTGCCCTCAGACATGACAAACACACTACAACACCGTCTTATACACTGGTGAGATAAACTCAAAACAATACTACAATACTAACCCCCATGCCCTGCCACAGTTATGTTGCTTTTCAGATGATGAACACAACAAAAGACACAACAAATGGATACATTTGCAAATTTTTATTCCTTAATGTACTGTACAATACTATACACCAAACAACAACAAAAACATTATTCTGTCCCAGAATCCCTCATAGTCATACCATGGACAAGGACATAGTCGACAAGAGTGGCACGAATTTCATCCGAGACTGCTTGTCTCCTAGCCCTTCCTCTTCCTATTCCTCCTCCTCCACCTCCTCCTCCTCTCATTACTCCACCTCCTGCTCTTTCGTCTCCTCCTCTCTGGTGTCTCTGTGGATCCATTGTTCCAAAACTGAATGAATTGACTCGGGCCCTTTTATCTATCTATTGAAGTTTATGATTGGTGTGTGATCAATTTTGACTCTTAGTGTATCCACCTGGGTACTTGTGTGCTAACTGTGCTCAAGCTGTGCAAACTTGAGTGAACAATATTGAATGCTAGAGTTTTCTAAATGAGCACATGGTGTAGGCATGAGAAATTAAGGGATTTGTGTGTAGAGTTTTGCAGTGACAGTTCAACAAATCTGACTCATATAAAGGGGAATAGTGCTTATAGTTTAGGGAAATGGGTGTGCTTTTTGATAAATGGTGTTATGGTTTTGAAATTTTAGGTCAAAAGCCTGGTTATATTTCATGTTGGGGGGAGAGAAGGAGGCTGATTGCACCACCTTTAGTGAGCCACTAGCACTCCCCTTTACATGGCGCCAGTGTGCATTGCATAACTTGCATATATTTGTGCCTCGATCTGCTCACACTTAAAAGTTTATAAATATAACAGATGTACAGATATACGCTGGAAATCAAGGATGTAAATGATGAATGTTGAAGTAGATTCATGTAAAAATCACACCGAAGACATATTTAAAAAATCTCATTTAATCTGATTTAATTTCACATGTGAAAGTGGCCCAGATCTATGCTGGGATTTGTATTTTTTTTAAATAGTTTTGCCTTCACTCGCAATAAATGTATCATGATTTTACTACAGTAACCATATTTTAACCTTGATAATAAAAACCATACTGTTGTGTTTATTAGTGTGTTGTGTTTATTTGGGTTTTACTAAAGTAATATTGGAGATAGATTTTGGCAGAAATAATTTTTCTATAGTAATACTGTAGTAATTTAATTTAGCATTTGCTTTAACTGCTTAATTTCTACAGAACATCTATATATACAAACTTATATAAATATACACATAACACAATGTTCCTATCAACCCGTTCTTTCATACTTGTTAAACAATTTTTATTAACTTAAATACATTGTATTTTTTGAAAAACCATAATAACCACAAAATTACTATTTTTACATTTACGCATTTGGCAGACGCTTTTATCCAAAGCGACTTACAGTGCACTTATTACAGGGACAATCCCCCCAGAACAAGTGCCTGGAGTTAGGTGCCTTGCTCAAGGGCCCAACAGTGGCATCTTGGTGGTGCTGGGGCTTGAACCCCCAACCATCTGGTCAGTAACCCTGAGCCTCAACCACTGAGCCACCACTGAGCCACCACTGCCCCACATTTTTATTACCATAGTTTACATATTTCTGTATCATTATTATGATTTTACCACAAATATCAAGGTTCAAATATGGTTACTGTAGGAAAGCCATGATAAATTAATGGAGAAAATGGAGAAAAATAATCTTGGGAGAAACCAGACTCACTGTGGGGGCCAGTTCCCCCTTCAGCATTTAGCTGCTTCTTTCTGCAGGTTTATCCAGATTTCCCCAAGAAACATGCTAGAACAAACCTGGAGTTCTTTGTTTTTCCTGTTATTTTCGACTACAAAGCACTTGAACGTGACTATTCGTAATTACGACTTTAGTATTGGGCAGTAGGACATTTCCGATAGCACATAAAGGCAGTATAAGACTCTAACTGACTCCATGATCATATTTTCAAAATCAGGGTTCTTGATTTTTTTTCTCCAGAAGCAGCTAAAAACATATCCTGAATGTTGTAGCATGTGATTTGAAGTGATGGCATTGTGATTTCTTTTTACCAGAAATAAGAATGTATGATTCTCAACCAAGTCGCTCTCTCTCTCTCTCTCTCTCTCTCTCTCTCTCTCTCTCTCTCTCTCTCAAATTCAAATTGCTTTATTGGCATGACATACAGTTAGTACATATTGCCAGAGCATTACAACAAAAAACAGGTGCTGGATGTGTGTTCATTTGTTAATGTGATCGGCCACTAAGGGTGAAGATGGTCCTTCACCAAGAGAAACTCTGAGATAAGTTGCTGTAATTCAATATATAATGAATCTCTGAGGTGTGAGTATTATTCATAGTCTCTACTTTACCTGATGTACAATGGACACATGTTCGATCTTCTTTAGTTTGCCATGTCTTTTTAAGCTTTCCTATTTCAATGGCCAGTTGGTGGTCACTTAGTCTGTATTTGGTTAATATTTGTTATTTCTGATCAAGAACAGATATTGAGCAAGTCTATACCCTCTGTTGAGTTGAAGGTAATGTTGTAAGTGACTTTGTGTTTTTGTTTGTTCCCTCCAATGTTCATGTATATATCGGTTTGGAGATTCATTCTTATTAGCTGTTTTGAGTTGATTTTGGGTGCTTTGTTTGTGAGTTGTGACACTAATAGACAGAGAGGACTTTGTGTTTTCAGTGCTTTATAATGAAGAGGATCTTTAGAATTAGAGTTTAAGTGAATCCAAAACTTGAACATTCTTTTTTAATATTTTAGTTGAGAGGTAGACGGCCTAGTTCTGCTCTACATGCGTTATTGGGTGTCTTTCTGTGGACATGAAGGACACATCTACAGAATTCTGCATGTAGACCTTCTATAGGATGCTTGTCCCGTGCATTATGGCTGTATTACTGAATGGAAACCAGACTTCACTTCCATATAAAGCAATGGGGAGTATGACACTATCAAAGGTCTTTGTCCAAATTCTGATTGGAATGTTTCATTTGAATAATTTCATTTTTAAAGCTTGCATTGCTCTGTGGGCTTTTGTAATTAATGTTTTAATAGCTGAATTCAATTTCCAAAGGGGGTTAAGACAAGTCCAATTTAAGTATATTCTGAGGTGTTGAAGTTTGGTATCATCTAAAGAAAACAAAATTTGGATGTTGATTTCTAGGCCCCAGTCTTGGCAAAATTGATTTTGGATGTCTAGATTGTTTTTAAGACAGTCTGGTGTTTCAGATCAAATGAATAGATCATCTGCATACAGTAAATATTTGACTTCCGTGTCCTGTAGTTCTAGTCCTGGACTGGCGGATCAGTCCAGCAGGTCTGCTAATTCATTAATATAAATGTTAAATAAAGTCGGGCTGTGGCAGCAGCCTTGTCTTACCCCTTGAAGTTGGGAAGTTGTTCTTTTCTGACCAATTTTTACTGCACATTTATTTTGGGTGTTCTTATTTTTAATGATGTCATATACCTTGAATCGTTTTATATAATAAACCTTTATGTCAAATGGAGTCAAAAGCCTTCTTGAAGTCTACAAAGCATGCAAATATTTTGCCCTCTTTCTTTTGGTGTACATGTTTGTAAATGAATGTGTTTAGTGTAGATATATGGTCAGTGGTTCGATGTTCAGGAAACAAACTCATGAAAAGTTGTGAGTTGACAGTGGAACAGAATCCTTTTACTGGTTACACAGATTGCCCTGTAGTTATCGGGATCTGTTTTGTCTCCACTTTTAAATACTGGAGAGATCAGCCACACATCAGGGAACACACCGACATCACAATCATGTTCAAGAGTTTCAGCAATGCATTCTGTAATATAGCAGAGCTGTTTTTAAGCATCTCATTTCTGATGTGGTCAGGACTGCAGGATTTATTGGATTTAAAGGATTTCAGTTTTTTGATTAATTCTTGTTGGGATATTGGATAATCTAGTGGATTCTCGTTTATTTTTATTCATTACACAAGAGTATTCATCTTTTCAAGGATTTGTGTTTGATTAGGGTGATTTAAATAACTAGTTTGATGGGTATAGAGGTAATCTTTCCAAATGTTGCCATCTTGTCATGTTGCCAGCTAGTTCATGTTGCGTTGTAGTGCCTAAACCGTGTTTTAAGTGTTTTTTAGAGTCTGGTTGTAGTATTCCTGTTTTTTCTGTCTCAGTGTCTTTTTGTATTAAGAAGTTTTGAGCATTCTAAACGGAACTCCTTGTTGTCTGGATTTTTCTGTTTTGGGTTGGAAATCAGTCGTAGTTCTTCCCTAATTGATTTACAATTGAAACATTTTTCAGAAGGTTTTGTTTAGGGTCTCTTTTGTACTCATTTGATTTTGTTTCCCTTAACTTTGCTTTTCTTGCTGTATTTCCCAAAATGTCATAAATGGGTTTGATAGCCAAATCAACTCTTTGACTGTTAGCATATGTTGAGTTATTAGGTGTTCTATTTTATGACTATTTCATTTGAATTGAATGCTTTAATATATGTATCAGCAGTACTATGAGTCCTTTTGTATGATTGAAGTTTATACAGATCAGTTGGCTTTTTATTTTGGGCTTCTGATTTGTTTAATGAAAATATTGATCTGATTGTGGTCAGAAAATGTTGATTGAGCTTTGAAGTAGGAGGGGCTTATATTTGTTATGGCATAATCTACTACACTATTCCTCAGATCTGAACTGTAAGCAACACATCCACAAGAATCTCCTTTGATTCTGCCATTGAGAATAGAAAGATCTAGGCTTTGACAGAGTTGCAGTTCATCCTTTCCATTTCTGTTGAGTTTTGTTTCTTGATGACTTCTTGTAGCACGAGTAATGAAGAGATCTTGGGGTATTTGAGTGAACAGATGCTTATCTCCTGAGTTATTAATGTAGATCATTCAAATCTCCACATAGTAACATTTTTCCCTGAGTTTGATATTGACTAATTTCTCTTTCAATAGAATTTAAATTTGATCAATGTAATATGGAGATTTGTATGGTGGTAAGTAAATTGCACATAAATACAGATCTTTATCCAGGATTCCAAAGATTCTGTCTAATTTTAACCATATGTGGTTTATGGCTTGATACAGTGGTGTTATAAAAGGGTTCAATCATTTTTATCCATATATAATTAAACCTCCAGAGCTTCTGCCAGTTTCCAGGTGGGTACAATGTGTTCACAGTAACCTGCGGGGCATTGGGTGGAGACATCCATTTTACACCATGTTTCAGATAGAATCAATATGTCAACATGTGAAATGCTGTTCTAAAATTCTGTGTTTGTTCATTTTAGTCCAAAAGTCTTAAGAGTACAAACCCTAATGTTTAGCAATTTCATAGGATCTAAGAATAAAATATTGCTGTTTATCCCAAGGCAATACCAAAAAACCCTTCTGCAAGAAATCCATAAAAATTAAAAAAAATATTTGGCAGAAGAATATAAATTAGTTAAGGAATATGTAAAACATATTTATAACTCTCTCGCTCTCTCTCGCTCTCTCTCTCTCTCTCTCTCTCTCTCAGGGTTTGCAGTGTGACTCTCAGAAGTTGTTGAATATCGCTAAAGAGTTGCTTCAAACAGAAGAAGCTTATGTCAAACGACTCAATCTGCTGGACCAGGTAACAAAACACACATCCAATTTTCCCCAATTTATCCTGAACTCTATTTGACAGATTCTCAGTTATTTGAGTTTCTCTTTCATCATGATGAATTACAGCTCACACACTTGTCTTTACACTTCCTCCTCAGTCTGTTTCCTCTCCAGACTTTGGTTCATGGTTTCTTAGTTCAAACTGTTCCTTTAGTCAATCTGTGAGTGTGAGTGTGTGTGTGTGTGTTTTTGTGATTTACGAGGACAATTTTGTAAGTTACAAATTAGTAATTACAAGGTTATTATGCTATAAATGTGATTTATGAGGACATTTCTAGTGTCCCCATAATTCAAATCGCTTAAAAATCATACTAAACAATGTTTTATTGAAAATGTAAAAATGCAGAAGGTTTTCTGTGAGGGTTAGGTTTAGGGGATAGAATCTATAGTTTATACAGTATAAAAGTCATTATGTCTATGGAAAGTCCTCATAATGATAGGTAGACCAACATGTGTGTGTGTGTGTGTGCGTGTGTGCATGTGTGCGTGTGTGCGTGTGAGCGTGTATTTATCACTTTGTGGGGACCAAATGTCCCCATAAGGATAGTAAAACCTGAAATGTTTGACCTTGTGGGGACATTTTATCGGTCCCCATGAGGAAAACAGCTTATAAATCATACTAAATGATGTTTTTTGAAAATGTAAAAATGCAGAAGGTTTTCTGTGAGGGTTAGGTTTAGGGGTAGGGTTAGGTTTAGGGGATAGAATATAAAGTTTGTACAGTATAAAAACCATTATGTCTATGGAAAGTCCCCATAAAACATGGAAACACAACATGTGTGTGTGTGTATGTGTGTGTGTGTGCGTGTGTGTGTATGTGTGTGTGTGGGTGTGTGTGTGTGTGTGTGTGTGTATGTGTGTGTGTGTGTGTGTGCAGGTGTTTTGTGCTCGTCTGACAGAGGCAGGGATCCCTGCTGATGTCATCACAGGAATCTTCTCCAACATTTCCTGCATTCACCGCTTTCACCATCAGTTCCTTCTGCCTGAACTACACACACGCATCACACAGGAATGGTGAGACACACATACACAACTTTTTGTCGTCCTGTCTTTATATTTTGCTATATTTCGTATCTCTTGTCCAGTGCATGTGTGAAATAATTATATAAATGTTTATGCTTGCATAAAAAGTACCAGTACTAGACCATATACTTCTAATGTCTTGGAGTTCATTAAAACAAGTGATGCTACTAACTTAATCTTTCAATAGTGTGACATTAGACCAGTAATTTCACAATAGTGTCACTTTTACAGGAACAAGCTTCATTTTCCAGTGAGTAATGCTGTAACGTCACAAAATGCTTCATTTGTTACATTATATTGTGAATGCATCAGTGGAGTCGAGTGAATCAAACACACTCACCTGAACCGTCCTCTCTCTCTCATGTAACACTGGGAAAAAGGAATCATTTAAGTGAATCAATTCTTTCAGACAGTTTATGCAAATGAACCAGTTCATCAAACCTGTTAATCACTATATTTTTGATTCAGTAATATAAAATATTTTTTATATTTGTGTATTAAGTATACATTTATGTTCAATTTAACATTGTCACTATTTGCTTAACCCTTATTAACATTAACCATGGTCATGTAGATTGTGGTTCATATTCGTAAGGGTCAGCCTAATTCAATATATTACAAGGGCAATTTTTACTATTGCGAATCCCTCCAAACATTAAACATCTAATGAATTTATAACATTAACACAAGGTATTTTAAGGTTCCCCATCTGTCGCTCACGTCGAAGTTGTGTCGGCTGAAGCGACACTAGGGGACTTTATTGAAGGCCTCGTTTACACCTGAACTTGAGAAAAGGCCAATGAGAATTTGGCAGACAGAATTTGCATGCCCCTCCCCCGGACATACAGATGTAAAGGGAGGGAATCATGCCTCTGTTCATTCAGATTTCTTCTTCAGAGCCGAGCGGTTGTGTGATCAGTGAGCTGAGATCCCTTACTGTTCCACTCACCTCTGCAGAGCTTATGCTGTTGGATCTACGGCGTATATCAGCAGCTTTCTCCTTCTGAATGGTAGTGCAGTTTTGACAGTGCTACTAAAAGAGAATATTTTTCTATGAGAGTTTATTTCTCTAAAAGAGCAATACACAGTTGCCGTTGAACGTCCTTTTCAGGACGCGTCTTTATAAAGATGCGCTTCCGCCCCTGTGTAGTTCCTGGATGCAGTCAATTTCTCTCCGCTCCTGGTGGTGACATGCGCTGCCTCATGTGTCTGGGCCGCAATCACATTTGCAGCATTTGTGGATTTGTTACGGTCGCAGCTTTCCTTCTTAAAGAGGAATGCCACTCTAGCCGCCCCCCCGCTTCGCTCCTTCTTCCCACAGGATTGAGGATGACCTGGCTGGCGGTGGATGCGGTTTGGGGATGGCAGCGGTCTAGGTTTCGCCAGGTTGATCCCCACGAACAACCCGCCCCCGTCACACTCGATGACTTCAGTCCGAGCTGGAGGAGAGCGGCTCGCCTCACGGCCAGTCTGTTTACTCCCTCGAGCCCCCTGAGCTGGATGATGAGTTCGGTGCTGCATCGGAGAGCGTTCCGGCGTCTGTCGCGGAAGACTGAACTGGGCCGCCGCCTTCTGGTCGGCACGCCCAGTCTGAGGCTGACGCCCAGATGGCCGACATGCTTGCCCAGGACAGAGCGGTTGCGATCCACTTATGTCCCGAGAACACCGCCATCTGGCGGGATCGCCCGGTGCTCCCCTCCAAGGCCTGTAGTGCTCACCGCCAAAGCCTACAGTGCCACTGGACAGGGCACCTTATTATTACCCTGTACTGGAATAGGTGCTCCACAGGATGGGCCCTTGTGGATTAATCCCTCTGTGTGTATTTTCCCACATGGAGGCAACAAGACGTTGGCCCGGGGGGGCCACGACGCTGAACCGGCTCTGCAATGCCGATACAATGCAATGGCCGAACCTGAATGAACAGAGGCATGATTGACTCCCTTTATACCCGTATGTTACAACAGTAACCTAGACGTTATGTGTATTTAACACAATTAGCATTCTAAAACAACTACCTTATACCAAGCATGTTATATTACGGCTCTCTGGAATACTGGATTCTGATTGGTCAATGGCACCATCTAGCGGTCTGATATTTTTGAGTAACAACCGCACATCCATGTATCAGACCACTCATCTGGGTATTGAATGCCATCTTTACTACTTCTCTGATCACTGTGTGATCTGTACAAGTATGGTGTCATGGGAGCAGGACACTTTATAAGAGCATGTTTCAGGAATTGCACATCAATGCAGGTACGGCAACTTCAAGCATTGCAGGGAAGTATCTGTGCAATTGCACGGTCACATTTGCTACTGTCAGAAACCTTGAGCTCATTTGTTAAAAAATCATGCAACAATTAAAAATACAGGACTCTAGGTCGCATGTGGAAATTACTGCATGTGAATGTGGAAAATGATTTGCCTTCTCTGGTGCAAGAAATCTGAAATCTGTCATCAAAACTTATGAACTCATACCATCAGAATCAAAACTCCCTATGCATCTCACTTTATATACAAATTACATTTCAAAGAGTGATTAAAAAATAACCATAGCTGGCTATTGTCCCAGGCATTAAATAAAAAAGTGTGTGTGTGTGTGTGTCAGGAGCTATAATCCTCGCATTGGGGACATCCTGCAGAAATTAGCCCCATTTCTGAAGATGTACGGCGAGTATGTGAAGAACTTTGACCGGGCTATGGAGCTGGTGAACACATGGATGCAGCGCTCCACTCACTTCAAAAGTGTCGTACAAAACATCCAGGTCAGAGCCTGTGCACTACACACTACAGAGGATATCACTTCCTGTGTATTACACTGTAACTTTGAGTCTGTTCCAAAACTTAGTGAGCTACCTGTCTGTCTCCTGCCAACAATAGTCAGATTTAAACTCATTTTGCTCTAGTTCTTTGTTCCCTGTCTTGGATTTATTTTTCCACCAAGATCATCATGGTACATTCTGGGATCACCTACCCAGAAAAGTGTACATCACTGACGTGCGGTCTGGGTAGGCAAACTAGGCACTGCCTACCCTGCCAAAATTCAAAAATAAAATGTTTATTAAATAATAAACTTGTATTTGTATTTTTACAATATAAAAACAAATGGTAGAATAAGCAGTGCTTTTACGGTCCATTCATTGCAGACGACAAGCGGAAAACCCATGTTGCGCATGCACACTTCGATCCTGTATTCTTTAACATGTACGGCAAAATGCACAAATCTGCTGTGCCTTTTGACGTAAATATGTTATGCCCATAATCATCTCCGTTATGTATCAGACATGGACCAATTAAAATCGAGATATTCCTGGACATTTGCGTAGCTAACGTCATTACTCCACAGCTAGCGTACATGCCTAATCCCCGCCAAATTCAAAATCAAAATGACAGCACCGGCCGTCATCACAGAATTAAGAAATTTTTTCAAGCTCGATTTTAATTCCAAATATGAGTTAATTGCAAGAGGGAGGTCTACGCCAGCCTTAGATGGACTAGTACAGCAAAAGGGCCCAAAAATTATCCGATCATTTCAAACTGATTGGTATGTAAGAAAAGATTGGCTATGTGGCTGTGCTAACAATCAGCAGCTGTACTGCTATCCCTGCCTGCTTTTTTCAACTAGTCAGACTGTTTGGAATTCAGCGGGATATTGTGATTTGAACAACCTGCCCGCAGCTTTAACCAAGCATGAAAAGTCGTCAGCTCACATCCAGTGTCAAATTACACAGAAAACCTTTGGAAAATCTCGGATCGACCTTGCAGTTGACGAGCAAAGGAAGCTGAATATAACCTACCACAATGAAAAGGTAAAGGAAAACCGAGAGATTTTGAAGGATCTGATAAATGCGTAACGTTCACAGTTTACGCGCTTGTGTGTGTGTGTGTGTGCGTGAGAGAGAGAGAGAGAGAGAGAGAGAGAGAGAGAGAGAGAGAGTACACGATATACATCCTGATTTGTACATTTCTTGATATGCCGCGCTTGTGCGTAACGTTCACTGTTATTACGTATTATTAGCTTAAACAATAAATCAGGTAATCTGGGTTTCATAACTCAGTGCCTAGCCTCTTTAAGACATCACCGCACGTCACTGGGGTACATACAATGCTATCTTAAAATTTGTCCAAAATTAGATATCTTAGGAGCAACATAATTAAAGGAATATTCCGGGTTCAGTACAAGTTCATCCCAATATACAGCATTTGTGACATTATGTTGATTACCAAAAAAAATTATTTCGACTCGTTCCTCCTTTTCTTTAATAAAAGCACAAATATGTGATCCAGTGAGACACTTCCAATGGAAGTCAATGGGGTTTAATCTGTAAACAATAAAATACTCACAAGACATAAACAATATGTGTGTTAACATGATTTTACTGTGATAAAATTATAAGCTTCACATTTCTTCCTTTAAACCTTCAAAAATGGACCCCATTGACTTCCATTGTCTGGAACAAAGATCTTTACTTTTTTCAAAGAAGGGACGAGTCGAAATACTTTTTTGTGGTAATCAATTTTACGATGCTGTTGATTGAGCTCAACTTTTATTAAACCTGGAATATTCCTTTAATGGTGCCTTCCTTTTGGAACCGATCATTTGTATCAAAACTGCTCTCTGAAAACCTGTGTGTGTGTGTGTGTGTGTGTGTGTGTGTGTGTGTGTGTGTGTGTGTGTGTGTGTGTGTACAGAAGCAGGATGTGTGTGGTAACTTGACGTTGCAGCATCATATGTTGGAGCCAGTGCAGCGTATTCCCCGTTATGAGCTCCTCCTGAAAGATTACTTGAAGAAACTGCAGGACAGCGCTCCGGACCGGAAAGATGCTCAGAGTGAGTTCAAAACAGAGTATTTGAGTTGACCACTCAGGATTGTTTATTTCTTGCTCACCAATAAGAGAAACACCGCTCTACCACTCCACTGTATAGTTATGTCATTATGCTTTTGAATATCACATATATCTGTGAAGACGATGTATTAAATGAAAAATGAAGGCACAATACTAAGAGTCAAGGACTCGTGGACTCGTCCAACATCATCATCCGCTGCCGAAGAAGTTCAATTCCAATATTCAAGAACGCAAGTACAGAGAATGCATAAAATTACCCGGATGTGTTCTTGATCAGGATGAATATTGAGGATGCATCGGATGGTGAATTGTTTTCCCTGAAGAGTTTCATGCTGTGAGTTCATGAAAGTCTGACAGCTTTCATACTTTGTCAACCTTTGTTGTTTTGTTGGGCATCATTGCACTAAAGTAATAAATGCATGGAGAAAACGAGTGTTTACACAATTGTTCAGTCGTTCCTCTCTCCACACAAAATCACACCTCTCCGTTTCTGCTCCGCTCACGTACTCTGGTTCACAACATGCTAAAAACACACATGTGGTGTCTATGTGTGATGTCACTCTATACTTCCACCTGCCATAATATAAACTGCAATCACATAGTCAATAGAAATGCTCTAATTAAGACACGTTTACTTTTAAAGAGAAGTTTATTAGGCAAACCCATAATCATATCAATTAATTACAGCTGTCAATCAAGCTTATATATAATAAAGCAAATCTATTCAGATTAAACGATATTGCATTATTTATTTTGGCAGAAGAGTGACGCATGTGTATGTTTATCATTTGTTTTATTCCCATATCATTGTGCGTGTATATGTGCTATTTTACAGCATCTTTGAACATGGCTCATCTAATCAGATTTCAGGGTCTGATCCTTTATATAAATGACTGTAAAGTGATGTATAGCCTATGTTGTTGTCCTGCCTGAAGATGCAGACTGCTGAAATTCTGATGTTTGAACTCTTCTTGTGTCTTTCAGATGCTCTGGAGTTGATCTCCACTGCTGCAAACCACTCCAACGCTGCCATCAGGAAAATGGTTTGAGTGATATTTTGTCTCTCCTAATTCCCCTCCTCCTTCTGTGTCTGATTCTACTTCTGTCTGACAGACAGGATATACTGTTTTCATTTCCTGCCTGTGTTGAGAATGCTCCCCTGGGTGAAAGTGCTCGATATCACTCTCACTTCACTATCCGTCTGTTTCATATGTCCAATCACAGTTTTTCTTCTCATTTCACTAGTTTGTGAGAGAAAATGCTGATTAAAACATGTGTGTGTGTGTGTGTGTGTGTGTGTGTGTGTGTGTGTGCAGGAGAAGATGCACAAGTTGTTGGAGGTGTATGAGAGGTTAGGTGGAGAGGAGGACATTGTTAATCCAGCTAATGAACTCATTAAGGAAGGACACATCAAGAAAATGTCTGCGAAGAACGGCACTGCTCAGGAACGATACCTCTATGTGGTGCGAATACCATTTATTCATTTAAGACTTTTATCAGTCAGGAGTTTATCAGTTAAAAATGAAAATAATGTCACCATTTACTCACCCTCATGCCATCTCTTATTAATTTATCTACGGATTCGTGCGGAACACAAACGAGGATATTTGAAAGGAAATGAGATTTGTTTATGTCCATACAATGCAAGTCAATGGGGTCCAACACTTCAAAGCTCCAAGAAGTCCACATAAAGTAAATTCCTATGACTGGAGTGGAGTGGTTAAATCCATGTCTTCTGAAGCGATACGATTGCTTTGGCTGAGAAACAGATCAATGTTTAAGTCCTTATTCACTGTAAATCCTGAAATCTGGCCCAAATGGAACAGTGCAGTCTTCAAGACTGAGTGTCAGTTGTGCAATAGATTGCTATATTTCAGCTGGACTCTTGAGTATGTAGAGGTCAGAGACTCTCAGACAAGAGAGATGGCTGCCATGCCAGTTTGTTTTATTGTTGTACATTTTAAAGTATTAAATCCACTGTTAAATCCTCTGCTTTTGTGAGAACAGGGTTTTTCCTGCATTGGAAAATTTTCCGAAGCAAATTATATGATGTTCAAATTCATCTTGCTTTTGCCGTTTTATAAGCGCTAAAAATGCTGCTCATCAGGAATGTGATGAGCACAGGATGCTTAAAACCTGGTTTTGCTTGGGTGTTGTGTGATCCATCGAGAATCATGCATAAAACACACTATCTTATTGTTTCCCTGGAACGGGTGCAGGTGAAAGTACAGGTACATGTGCAGGTATAGGTGCAAGTGCAGGTGCAGGTGAAAGTACAGGTACATGTGCAGGTATAGGTGCAAGTGCAGGTGCAGGTGAAAGTACAGGTACATGTGCAGGTATAGGTGCAAGTACAGGTACATGTGCAGGTATAGGTGCAAGTGCAGGTGCAGGTGAAAGTACAGGTACATGTGCAGGTATAGGTGCAAGTGCAGGTGCAGGTGAAAGTACAGGTACATGTGCAGGTATAGGTGCAGGAAGTACAGGTACATGTGCAGGTATAGGTGCAAGTGCAGGTGCAGGTGCAGGTGAAAGTACAGGTACATGTGCAGGTATAGGTGCAAGTACAGGTACATGTGCAGGTATAGGTGCAAGTGCAGGTGCAGGTGAATGTACAGGTACATGTGCAGGTATAGGTGCAAGTACAGGTACATGTGCAGGTATAGGTGCAAGTGCAGGTGCAGGTGAAAGTACAGGTACATGTGCAGGTATAGGTGCAAGCACAGGTACATGTGCAGGTATAGGTGCAAGTGCAGGTGCAGGTGAAAGTACAGGTACATGTGCAGGTATAGGTGCAAGTGCAGGTGCAGGAGAAAGTACAGGTACATGTGCAGGTATAGGTGCAAGTGCAGGTGCAGGTGAAAGTACAGGTACATGTGCAGGTATAGGTGCAAGTACAGGTACATGTGCAGGTATAGGTGCAAGTGCAGGTGCAGGTGAACGTACAGGTACATGTGCAGGTATAGGTGCAAGTACAGGTACATGTGCAGGTATAGGTGCAAGTGCAGGTGCAGGTGAAAGTACAGGTACATGTGCAGGTATAGGTGCAAGTGCAGGTGCAGGTGAAAGTACAGGTACATGTGCAGGTATAGGTGCAAGTGCAGGTGCAGGTGAAAGTACAGGTACATGTGCAGGTATAGGTGCAAGTACAGGTAAATGTGCAGGTATAGGTGCAATTGCAGGTGCAGGTGAACGTACAGGTACATGTGCAGGTACAGGTGCAAGTACAGGTACATGTGCAGATATAGGTGAAAGTGCAGGTGCAGGTGAAAGTACAGGTACATGTGCAGGTATAGGTGCAAGTACAGGTACATGTGCAGGTATAGGTGCAAGTGCAGGTGCAGGTGAAAGTACAGGTACATGTGCAGGTATAGGTGCAAGTGCAGGTGCAGGTGAAAGTACAGGTACATGTGCAGGTATAGGTGCAAGTACAGGTACATGTGCAGGTATAGGTGCAAGTGCAGGTGCAGGTGAAAGTACAGGTACATGTGCAGGTATAGGTGCAAGTGCAGGTGCAGGTGAAAGTACAGGTACATGTGCAGGTATAGGTGCAAGTACAGGTACATGTGCAGGTATAGGTGCAAGTGCAGGTGCAGGTGCAGGTGAAAGTACAGGTACATGTGCAGGTATAGGTGCAAGTACAGGTACATGTGCAGGTATAGGTGCAAGTGCAGGTGCAGGTGAAAGTACAGGTACATGTGCAGGTATAGGTGCAAGTACAGGTACATGTGCAGGTATAGGTGCAAGTGCAGGTGCAGGTGAAAGTACAGGTACATGTTCAGGTATAGGTGCAAGTACAGGTACATGTGCAGGTATAGGTGCAAGTGCAGGTGCAGGTGAAAGTACAGGTACATGTGCAGGTATAGGTGCAAGTGCAGGTGCAGGAGAAAGTACAGGTACATGTGCAGGTATAGGTGCAAGTGCAGGTGCAGGTGAAAGTACAGGTACATGTGCAGGTATAGGTGCAAGTACAGGTACATGTGCAGGTATAGGTGCAAGTGCAGGTGCAGGTGAACGTACAGGTACATGTGCAGGTATAGGTGCAAGTACAGGTACATGTGCAGGTATAGGTGAAAGTGCAGGTGCAGGTGAAAGTACAGGTACATGTGCAGGTATAGGTGCAAGTACAGGTACATGTGCAGGTATAGGTGCAAGTGCAGGTGCAGGTGAAAGTACAGGTACATGTGCAGGTATAGGTGCAAGTGCAGGTGCAGGTGAAAGTACAGGTACATGTGCAGGTATAGGTGCAAGTGCAGGTGCAGGTGAAAGTACAGGTACATGTGCAGGTATAGGTGCAAGTACAGGTAAATGTGCAGGTATAGGTGCAATTGCAGGTGCAGGTGAACGTACAGGTACATGTGCAGGTACAGGTGCAAGTACAGGTACATGTGCAGATATAGGTGAAAGTGCAGGTGCAGGTGAAAGTACAGGTACATGTGCAGGTATAGGTGCAAGTACAGGTACATGTGCAGGTATAGGTGCAAGTGCAGGTGCAGGTGAAAGTACAGGTACATGTGCAGGTATAGGTGCAAGTGCAGGTGCAGGTGAAAGTACAGGTACATGTGCAGGTATAGGTGCAAGTACAGGTACATGTGCAGGTATAGGTGCAAGTGCAGGTGCAGGTGAAAGTACAGGTACATGTGCAGGTATAGGTGCAAGTGCAGGTGCAGGTGAAAGTACAGGTACATGTGCAGGTATAGGTGCAAGTGCAGGTATAGGTGCAAGTACAGGTATATTTGCAGGTATAGGTGCAGGTGCAGGTGAAAGTACAGGTACATGTGCAGGTATAGGTGCAAGTGCAGGTATAGGTGCAAGTACAGGTACATGTGCAGGTATAGGTGCAGGTGCAGGTGCAGGTGAAAGTACAGGTACATGTGCAGGTATAGGTGCAAGTGCAGGTGCAGGTGAAAGTACAGGTTCATGTGCAGGTATAGGTGCAGGTGCAAGTGAAAGTACAGATACATGTGCAGGTATAGGTACAGGTGCAGGTATAGGTGCAAGTACAGGTACATGTGCAGGTATAGGTGCAAGTGCAGGTGAAAGTACAGGTACATGTGCAGGTATAGGTGCAAGTACAGGTACATGTGCTGGTATAGGTGCAAGTGCAGGTGCAGGTGAAAGTACAGGTACATGTGCAGGTATAGGTGCAAGTGCAGGTGCAGGTGAAAGTACAGGTACATGTGCAGGTATAGGTGCAAGTGCAGGTGCAGGTGAAAGTACAGGTACATGTGCAGGTATAGGTGCAAATACAGGTACATGTGCAGGTATAGGTGCAAGTGCAGGTGCAGGTGAAAGTACAGGTACATGTGCAGGTATAGGTGCAAGTACAGGTACATGTGCAGGTATAGGTGCAAGTGCAGGTGCAGGTGAAAGTACAGGTACATGTGCAGGTATAGGTGCAAGTGCAGGTGCAGGTGAAAGTACAGGTACATGTGCAGGTATAGGTGCAAGTGCAGGTGAAAGTACAGGTACATGTGCAGGTATAGGTGCAAGTGCAGGTGCAGGTGAAAGTACAGGTACATGTGCAGGTATAGGTGCAAGTGCAGGTGCAGGTGAAAGTACAGGTACATGTGCAGGTATAGGTGCAAGTGCAGGTATAGGTGCAAGTACAGGTACATGTGCAGGTATAGGTGCAGGTGCAGGTGCAGGTGAAAGTACAGGTACATGTGCAGGTATAGGTGCAAGTGCAGGTATAGGTGCAAGTACAGGTACATGTGCAGGTATAGGTGCAGGTGCAGGTGAAAGTACAGGTACATGTGCAGGTATAGGTGCAAGTGCAGGTGCAGGTGAAAGTACAGGTACATGTGCAGGTATAGGTGCAGGTGCAAGTGAAAGTACAAGTACATGTGCAGGTATAGGTACAGGTGCAGGTGCAAGTACAGGTACATGTGCAGGTATAGGCGCAAGTGCAGGTGCAGGTGCAAGTACAGGTGCAGGTGCAAGTACAGGTGCAGTTGCAAGTACAGGTGCAAGTACAGGTGCAGGTGCAAGTACAGGTGCAAGTACAGGTGCAAGTACAGGTGCAAGTACAGGTGCAGGTGCAAGTACAGGTGCAAGTACAGGTGCAAGTACAGGTGCAACAGGTGCACGCACATCAACCAGGCTTCCCTCGATATGTGAGCTCTGTTGACAGGATAGCGCAGAACAGATCACATGACTGTCTTATTTTGTCAGACGACAAAACTTACGTGACCCATTTGAATTGTACATGACAGTTTTCTATTTTAAAGCACTATGGAGCAATTCATCCATTTCAAACATCTACAGCACATTCAGACATTCTGAACAGCACTGATGAGGGAAAGAGAAACACCTGCATCAGCATCAATTACAAGACTTTCACATCTCCACATCAACACACACTAACTAACATTTATCACAACTTTACAGTAATAGACTTTTTTCATTACAACTGTAGACGTGGTATTAAAGTTAAGTGTTTAACTGTGTTTAGGCTATTATGTTTAACAAATAAATCTTATTTTTTTAAAAAGATTAACTATCTAACTAACCACTGTAATAAGGAGACATCTATGTTCTTTCTTGTGATTGTGTCATTACAAATGAAACTGTTAAACCATGAAAGAACTCAAATGATTTAGGATGGTGCTTCTTTAGTAAATATGTTTGTTTACTATAGAAGCACAATCCCAAATCATGTTAGTTCTGCATTTCTCGAATATTAATTGCAATTAGGTAAAAAAAACAAAAAACTTTATCACACATGTGATGACCATGACCATCAGCCACTACAGAAGACAAATTTTGATACAGGAAAAAAAAAAAATTTCAGAAGCGTTTTTAATGAGCAGCACATTTTTTACTATTTCTAAATGAATTATTAGTAATTAGTTACAATTAGATTTGAACAAAATTACATCAACTTTAGTTTTATCTTTTGTATTCTTTTTTACAGAGACAATAAATAGCTTTTTGTATGACTATGCAAAAATTACAACTAATTTTTTAAATGATGAAAGGTAAAACAAATTAAATATTTAGTAAAGGGGGTGTCACGGATCCCTCTGACCCACCTACCAATTTCACTCAACCCTCTCACTCTCCTGAGTACTGATCACCCACCCCTGGCTCCAATCAACTCCTCTATAAAAACCTCACTCCCCTTCCATTCTGTGTCTGGTCTCAACTTTGTGTACAGACTCACTTACCTGATTCTCCAGCATTAAATGCCATCAAGCTTCCTCTCAAGTGACTCTTGTACTCCAAATATTTCCTCTCCAGTGACTCCAGTGCCCATCTCCTCAACCACTTCAACCACTTCAACCCAGTACTGTCACATCATCACTTACCAGCTGTCTCTGTTTGTGTGTCAATAAATACCTGCTTGGGTTCAAACGTCATCCTCGAGTCTGAGTGTATGTTTCAGGGGGCTTGATTGAATACGTTTGGGAACCACAGTACTGCCTGATCTTTTCCATGCAAGGAAAGTGTATAAATGACAAAGCAGTGTAAGAGTATCATAAAAGTAGTGAATATGACAAATTTTAGTTATTGTCATGGTCACTTCTATTCAAATTTCAGCCTGCTTATCAAAAGCAATTACATGGCTTCAGAAGACTTGGAATATAGCACATGAGTTGTATGGACTACTTTTTTGGTGCTTGGCAATGCAAGTCACCATCTACTTTTAAATGAATGGAAAACAGTGGTTTGGACATTATGCAAAATATCTCAATTTGTGTTCCACTAAGAAAAAAAGGTTTTGGAACAACATGAGGGTGAACTATTCCTTTAAGCCTCTTGTCTTGATCTTACAAAGTTTTCATGAGCTGATCGACGTATATCACCTTGATGTAATTCCCAATGGTTCATTATAATCAGTGTTTAAGAGATCACGTACAGATTCTATCAGGGTCTCTCAAAGCCGCTTTGTTTCATCCACTCGTTTATTACACCTCAAAAGCATAATACATTTATTTGAAAATGAATTTACAGAATGAAGATGATATTGATGTATATTATTCATGTATACGTGTGTGTCTTTGACAGTTCAATAATATGGTGCTGTATTGTGTGCCCAAGCTGAGGCTGATGGGACAGAAATTTAGCGTCAGAGAGCGAATCGACATCGCGGGGATGGAGGTATGACTTCAGCCATATGTGTGCATGTTGGTGTGTGAAGTTATGTCCGTGTTATACTGTGTTCAAATTCTGTCCATGGTTAAAGGTTCAGGAGAACCTCAAGCAGAACGCCCCTCACACTTTCACTATCGTCGGCAAACAGCGATCTCTGGAGCTCCAGGCCAGGTGAACATAACCATGAATACTACAGTAGACAGTAAACTGCCATATGTCTATAAAACACACTATACATGATGCAGTTTATAGATTGTGTAAGAATTGTTCCAATGGAGACACTTTTTTTTTTTTTCAGAACGGCTGAGGAGAAAGAAAACTGGATTGAAGTGAGTTACTGTGTTTGCACAAAAACGCATTAGACAGTGGCCCCAAAAATGTATTTGGACATTCAAGCCATGCTTAAAAATGTCTGAGGGTCATTGCATTAAATAGCATAATATCAAAAGAGCTTTTCTCAGAACCAACTTCTTGCAATGACTTTTAACCTCTTCAACTCTACATTCCAGCAGGTCCACAGATGGGACTAGAAGTTGACATTTAAACTGTAAAAGCATCTGGATACATGAATATTCATATTTAATCCAAAGCAACTTATAGTGCACTTATTACAGGGACAATCCCCCCAGAGCAACCTAGAGTTAAGTGTCTTGCTCATAGCTTAAGCTCGTAGTCCACTCAGAGGCCGAGATCTTTGAGGAAACAGTGTGTGATCATAAAATAGACTGAATGTCTATGAACGAGCACATGGCGAGTGTTCAGCTGCATTAGAGCGTCATCCTGCTTTTCACATCTGTATATTGTGATGGAAAGTGATAGAGGAACATTTCTATTTCCTGGTACTTGCTGCCGTCTAGTGGAACGAACGAACACTTTTAACAGGGACACAGAGCAAACAGAGCCTGTGTGTATAGTGAGCTTTCAAATTAAAGAGCAAAACGATCCTAAATCACAAGCTTTCAAAGACAGAATAAAGATGATATTTTTCATCATAAGATTGATTGTAAACATACAGTCTACAATATTATTCATGAATTAGTATTCCTTCTTTTCTCAAGAGACAGGTGTCCTTACAGAGGAACCACAGGTGGAGTTCAGCACATTCACTTTGAACATGAGACACTTACATTTAACAACCACAAAGTGCCACAATATGTTTTGTCTTCATTTGCAAACCTCGAGTATTAACATTTCAAACTTCACAAACATTTTTTTTTTTCTCAAAGGTTTTGCTTGACAAGTGTGCTTGTCTAAATTTATTGAAAATAAATGACACTCGCTTTGATATTTTGAAATTAATTTTGTGGTTACTGTATTCATGTTACATGTCACTTCAAGAGAAGACAGGACAGCTTTAGAACAGTATGAATGCTGTTTAATGCTGGTTGGTCTAGACAGTTGATGAAGGCAGTCTTGTTGAATAACCCTCCTATGGTATTGAAAATGGCACCTCCCCTTGGTATTTGTGGTCATTGGAAGAATCAGATGTGTAATCCTTTTTTTTTTTGATAATGATAATGATACCATGTTTTCTTCCCTGAACTAAGAACAATACAATTCTGCATTTCTTTTGGGATTTTATGTTATTTGGATTTCAACATTTTACCATTAATTTGCGTAAAACATTTTGGAACCAACACTTCTATAATCTGAAACATTAGGAAAATATGAGAATGTGACATAAATTGGAGGCAGATTGCTGCCAACTGCTGCACAAAATATAAATAACTTGTCTTGAATAACATGTGATGCCAGTAACAGCCAGCAGATGACTGTAGACACATACTGTTTAGTCTGATGACTTATTATAAACTCATATTATATTTTATTACAAGATATGCCTTTGGATATATATTTGCACATTATCAAACTATTATTTGTCAGAGTTTAGCATTTAAAAGTTGATTTGAAGTGTCAGTTCTTGCAGATAATGTCATTATGCAGCAATCAAACCTGACCATGATGTTACAAAGAGAAAACACACAATAAGCATTTTTCTACCAATCATTTATTTCAAACATACAAATGTAAAAACTCAAAGTAAATGTATAATAATGTCAAGAAAATGAACATCAAGAAACAGAAATGTGACAAGATAACTGTCATCAGCTGGAAAACAACAGATGACTTGGAATGAAAAGAATGACCAAAAAATGGCTGTAGAGCTTAATTTATTGATGCTGTGTGTGTGTACGTGTGTGCGCGCACACGAGTGCATGTTTGTGTGTGTGTGTGCGTGTGTGTGTGTGTTCTGCATTGTGAGTTTGTTATCGTCTCACCCCTTCATTTCTGATTTATTTTGTTTTTTAAAAAGTGTTAGCGTCTCACCAGTTAATTTGTGTGTGTGTGTGTGTCATTGTGAGTGGGTGTGTGTTTTTTTTGCCTTGTGGCTGATTTATTGATTGTATTTGACAGATTTTTAAAAAATGTGTTTGAAAATATTTTTTGGTCTTTCCCATTCATTTTCAATGGTCGATCAATTTTAACCGTGAATACCAAAGGTGTCACTTTTTTAACATCCACTTAAGGTGCGTACACACTGCCAGCAACATCGCGCGCGACAGCGACTCAATACCATTCATTTTCAAAGCGAGCACAGCGACTTCCGGCGACACGAGCTGTCGCGACCGTTGGCGCTAGATGTGGGCGTGTCCAGCGACGCGACAAAGTTGATAAAAGTTCAACTTTGGAGCGACTAACGGAAGCGACAGCCAATAGGAGAGACGACGGGAGAGCTCACGTGATCCTTCTCTCTCTCTCAGCTCCTGCAGTAACGGAAAGATGGATGAAAGGCTAATTCTTGCTGTTAGCAATTTTCTCTATGTCTCTTCCCACGTACAAGGACATTTTTTAAGAAAAATACTGCGTGGAAAGGTGTATCTGAGATCGCGGGGATTTTATGGAACCAGACAGACCGGCATTTGCATTTTCGCCGCAGATAAACAGCCGCTATGGCAAACAGCACGCCTTGTTTCTCATTCATCGTTGATATAAAGCATTTTATGTACTGATTCCATTTATATTTAGTCTTTTCCCTCCAAAATGTTTGTTTTTAGTGGCAAGAAAAGAGATTCGCTGTCAACAGCAATGGAATGACATCAGTGAATGTCATTTATAAACGTTACTAGGCAACCAGTAGTGGGAACACCCACTAGCGACTTCCCCGCCAGCCACTGGCGACCTGCAGCGACAAAGTCGCTGGCAGTGTGTACGCACCTTTAGACTTAATTATTATGCCCAATTAATTTTTTGTATGTTCAGAGGCCAAATGGAGGAAAAGTCACCAAGTTTTGTACTGCTCAGATAAAGGAAACCATTTTTATTAAAGAGGAAAATGTATTTTGGTCAAAAATGACCGAATACCATAGGAGGGTTAAGGTTCTGTATTTATTACTGGCCTTTTCAGCAGATATACGAACATACGAGCATTGTTTGACATAGTTATAGCTTGAATTGTAGTGAAATATGTTTATTACTGGTTTTATTGTCAGATTCGCAGTGTTTGTTCACCTCTCTCTCTCGTGTGTTTGTAGGTGATTTTGGCCACTATTGACAAGCACAAGCAGAATAGTGAGACGTTTAAAACGTTCAACAGCTCCATCTGTCGTGATGAAGAACACACGTCTGACACACCAGTAATACATCAGTCATTACTCACTCCATACATTTTCACTGTTACAGACTATAAAAGTCATGTGACATTAATACTTATTTTGGTGAATTTCACAACAATGATTCATATTTCAACAAAATTGAAAGAAAACTAAGAAATTATATTTTACATTAAAGGATGATTAAGTTGCATTGAAACATTATTTTCATGGATATTAAGCACATTTTATCCCCATTCTCATGACTGTAATTGTATTTTTGTCCTGTATTCCACTACAAAATACTGTAATGCAATATTTTTTATTTACAGGTATAAAAAAGGCAGAAGTACCATGAGTACAAACTCTTTAGAATTTAAATGATATATTATTGTTTTTTGCACATTGCAGTAATAAGATTTGGGTGTGAAAATGTCACAAAACAATAAAACAAAAGTAGTCTTAAAATAGGCTTCATAATATTAATATGTCTTTTAGGGCTGACAATTGCTTAAAGTTTTAATCAAATTAATTACATGATGCTCGACTAATTAATCAAATGAATGGCAATTAATGGCCCCCAAATAAATATATTAAAACAAAATAACAATTATTATAAATATAATATATAATAAATATTTAATGCAGATTCATTATAATATTCAAATACATTTAAATACAAATTCAAATGCATTACATCATGTACTGTACATATATTGTGGCAGCAGACAATTAAAGCATTAAGACTAGGGCTGTCAATCAATGACTGATGTGCCGATTAAATTCTAGAATTAATTACCTATATCAACATTTGCAGAGAAAGGCCTTAAAAAAGATAATTTAGTGTATAATAATAAAAATAATTATAAAATAATAATATTATCGAATATTACCATCATAGATTGTAGCAACAGACAAGTAAAACACTAAAGTGTCATAACAAAACAACAGGTGTCTTTAAAAGTCAAAATACTGCTTGTTTTATTTCTATATCATTGATCATAACACTATTATTGACTTCCCTCTGTTCGATTTTGAATTGTTGGTCTTTGTACTCGTGCATCAGACGGACGTGTTTGGAGCATCTCACTAGTTTTCAGCATCTCTAGTCATAAGCGCTTGGATTTTAGGACGCTGTGTCAAGGTAAATGTAGTTTCAAATGTTGAAAAACATGTCTGGAGATGGAAGACTGTGCTGCTCTCGTTGGTTTTCTGTACAGCTGGAGTCGCGCTGACTGCCCCCTACTGACACAGATTCACTAAAACATCAAGGACCGACATCAAACTTGAAATGCTTGGATGGTTCTTTATTACGGAAATAATGTACGAGTCAGGGGCATGATTAATTGCGTTCATTTTTAATGCACTTTTTATCACATAATTAATCACTCAAAATGAATGCGTTAAATTGACATTATCGTTGCACAGCAAATCCACATGACTAAAACTGTTTGTCAATGACTGATGACTTTGTTGTATGTAACAGATTGTGATGTTTAAGGGAGAGTGTTAAACTCATATGTCAATTCAACTTCTGAACACAGAGTCCAGCGATCAACACAAACACATGCGAGACAGACGGAGCCCAGCATGAGCGAGTGAGACACACACACCCATACGTACACACATACAGAAGATCTTCATGTGAGGTAGATGTCACTGTGTTAACCTGTATGTGTGTGTGTGTGTGTGTTTGTACGTGCTGTGTAGAAGAGTTCAAAGAAGAGAGAGAAGGAGAGAGAAACATGTAAAGGCTGCAACGAGACCTTCCATTTCACCAAACGCAAACACCACTGCAAGAACTGCAGCGCAGTACGTGTGTCTGTTTATGAGTGTGTTTATACTGTATTCTGACTATATACTGACAGATACTTAAAGAGGAAGTGTTTTGCTCCACTAGGATCCTCAAGTGGAATTGTAAAATAATAACTCATCAAGAGGGTATAAAAAAAATTTGCGTTCCAGCACGAGCCGTGCTCCATCTGCTCTCCAAGGGCGTTCCCCAGCAGCTTCTAAATAACAGGCAGCTACACTTCAACCTGGACCCAGCTCTCAGCCCCAGCATAGAGCTCCACGCAGGAAGCTGAGGCCCTGTCTCACAAACCACTACCGGGACCCAGAAGGCTCCCAAGCATTCCTGAGATGATTAAACAAAGGAGCTAGATGGCCGCTACGGAGTTGATATCTGGACCACTCCATCCCCGGTGGAGGGCTGGGAGGGAAATATCTTGCTGCACCCCCCGGGCCGCGGTACCCACATTGCCTTGGATGACACATCCACACCTTCCACTGTAGACACTGATGAGTCTAGAGGACGCCTCCATAGGACCTCCTCCTCAGTCACTTTCCCGCCGCCAGAGTCTCCTGGGGCATATGACATCCTCAGCAGCAGCTGCGCCGCTCGGGTTGATGCGGATGAGACCGCTTCAGCACTGGCTTCAGACTCGAGTCCTGAGATGGACATGGTGCCACGGCACATTCCATGTCTTCATCTCCTCTTTCCGCCACCAGACATTCAACCCTTAGACAGACCTCTGTTTTCTGCGGACAGGAGTACCCCTACAGCAGGTGTCCAGACACGTCGTGGTCACCACAGATGCCTCCAAACTGGGTTGGGGCACTGTGTGCAAGGTCCTGGACAGGACCACGCTTATGTTGGCACATCAACTGTCTAGAGTTGTTGGCTGTACTTCTTGCCCTGCGGAGGTCTCTCCCACTGATCATGGGCAAGCACATCTTGATCCTTTCAGACACCACCATGATGGTGGCGTACATGAATCTCCATTGGAGTCAGCAGCGTCTCAGGTTGCAGCAGGCCACTCATATCCCGGGCAGCCTCAACATGGCAGCGGACATGCTGTCGCGACAGGGCACGCTCAGTGGAGAGCCCAGGTGGTCCAGCTGATTTGGGACCGCTGATTTGGGACCGGTTCGACAAAGCACAGGTGGACCTGTTTGCTCCCACTGCCCACTCTGGTACTCACTAACGGAGGCTCCCCTCAGGACATATGTGCTGGCACACAGTTGGCCCCGGGGGAGCCTACTTGCACATGTGCTGTGCAAGGCCATGGAGGACAAGGAACAAGTCACCCTAGTGGCCTCCTATGGGATGAATTCCTTTTGTACCATCCTAGATTAGCAATACCACAGTACATTAAAAAGGAAGCAACAATTTTAACTGGGAAAAAATAATTGTATCAACCAGTCTCTGTCTGTGAAGAGTTTGTCATGTGTGCTGTTGTTTGTTGTGTTATCTGTAGGCCATTTGTGGGAAGTGTTCAAAGCTGTCAGAGAGCAAGAACTGGCGAATGTGTAAAGAGTGTTTTGAAGTCCTGCAGGCAGCTGAAGGGACAGCAGGAGGCGGCACTGAGTCCAAGAAAAGAATTGAGGTAACACCACCCTCACACACTTACTCTGATGTAACCCTACTGTTTCCTGTGAGGCACAAACAGATCTTCCTCCAATTATCAGCCTGAAAAGCCAAATCCTCCATTCAGCAGCATTTACAGCTTTTTTCCGTCTTTTTGGAGACATTTGTACTATAGAAAGTGTACCTGATTAAATCTGTTGGATTGGTATCTGATGTATAAATGGAACTACAATGTGATAGTTCTCAATATTTGCTTCAGAAGATAAATGTATATTCTGCAATACAAATAAAATGAACTGCACAACAGTATATATTACAAACATTATAGTGTTTGTGAATGTTTAGGGTCACAGAGTCAGTGCACTCACACACACAGAATAACCCCCATTGTACATTCATTTGGATTGTTAACATCTCTCACCACACAACCACTGATTCAAAATATAAGTTTCTTGTGAAATGTCATGACAACATGGTTTAATCACCAAAACACAACATAATGATATCTTTTCAGTTTAGTCGATTTAACTACCAGTGACTCCAATAACAAACAATGCAAGATACATGTTTCAAATCGCCCTTAGAAGTGCTGAGAGTAACATGCTACCGTACTGTTGGTAGGCTACTGTTGGTAGGCTATTGGATGCCACATTGGCAAAGGTGTCATTGTTCTCCTCAATTGCCTGCTTTATTTCCGACAGCCGTATATCATTCCTGGCCCTCACCATTTCCACCACTGCCCACTCCTGCTGGTCAGTCAGCACACGGCCACCACTATGGGGTTTTCTGTCAATTCAAAGCATAGAAGAGAGTATACAGTCAATAGATCATACTGTAAGAATACTGTAACATGTTTTATGCATTTACATGCATTACAACTTACTGTAAATGTAATGGTAAAACATAGTGTACTGTATATCCTCCAGACTTACCGGTTTTCTTGGCGAAAAGTTTGGATGATAGAATTGATAGTTTTACATTTGGATCGACTAATCTGGCAGCCTCTGCCATAGTAAGGCCTCAGTTCACCACATGATCAATGATGATGGCCCAGACATAACAGTTCTGCCTCCCTCTCTGACGACCAACACTTCGACGGGCCCCATTCCCACCTCTCTGACCTCTCTGTTGGTACCCATGCCCACCTCTCTAGGATCCCTTGTCCATGAGTTCTTCCTATTCCTTGCTATCTATCCTGCTCCACGTTGAAAGAAATTGCCAGTTTTACCCGCCCCTTTAAATGGTGACCAATTGTGGTTTCTTGATTTAAATTGTTTTGAAGTGGAATTAGCTGTAAATATTCAGATTTACAATTACAGGTTAAAAATTTATAGCTTATGAAGGAATTCAGAACTTCAAATACAAATCTCTCAGTTTCATATCTCAGAAATTAAGCAAACAATGTCAAATGTCAAGCTTCTGTGTTTCACAGCGGAAAGTAGCGGTTATCAGAATAGACCAATCACAGAGCTAGCAGAATTCTCTCGCACGGTAATAGCAAAATTCAGATTTAGATACATTGGTTATTATTCTAGCTCTTGCAATTGTGCATTGAAAATATGTAAAACATTACAGCAATGTATGTGTGCTCAATACCTCATTTTCTATCTTTTAATTGTATTATATAGATTATCTATTGCCTACACTACTCTATAGATATTGATAATTGCCACTGAAAAACCCCAAAAAGTAACCAGTTTAATCAGCATTTACTAACAGAAGTGTGTGTGTGTGTATGTGTGAGCGTGTATTTATCACTTTGTGGGGACCAAATGTCCCCATAAGGATAGTAAAACCTGAAATGTTTGACCTTGTGGGGACATTTTGTCGGTCCCCATGAGGAAAACAGCTTATAAATCATATTAAATGATGTTTTTTGAAAATGTAAAAATGCAGAAAGTTTTCTGTGAGGGTTAGGTTTAGGGGTAAGGTTAGGTTTAGGGGATAGAATATAAAGTTTGTACAGTATAAAAACCATTATGTCTATGGAAAGTCCCCATAAAACATGGAAACACAACAAGTGTGTGTGTGTGTGTGTGTGTGTGTGTGTGTGTGTGTGTGTGTGTGTGTGTGTGTGTGTGTGTGTGTGTTTCAGAAGCAGCAGTCAGTTGCACAGTCGTCTCCACGTGCAGGTAAAGTTGAAGAGTTGGCGCAGGAGCTGGGCGACCTTCACTAAAGCAGAACCTCTGGTGCTTTACCTTCAAACCCACACACAGGTGTGTTTGTGTGTGTGTGTGTGTATGTGCTTACGTTCGTGTGTGTGCTTGCTTGAGTGCGTGCCTGTATGCATGCGTGTGTGTGTGTGTGTGTGTGTGTGTGTGTGTGTATGTGTGTGTGACCTGGGAGTTTAGGGTCAGGTAGATTTCAATGACCCTGTCCTGACCGCAGACAACATTTTTGCAAAAGTGATATTACGTGATATTACGGGGGGGGGGGGTCAAAACCAAGTGAAATGAGGTTGTAATCAAGGTTTTTAAGGTGAATTTTAGATGGACGTTTAAGTAAAACATACCTCCCTAACCTGAAACTTGACTCTAAACCTAACCAATAGTGTCCAAAAAGATAAATGAGAGTTTAACAAAACAGACATCCTTACCCTTAACCAACACCTAACCCTAACCGATAATGTTTTTAAATGCAAATTCGAAAAAAAGAAAGAAAACAAAATACACATGCACTGAAGCAACCATGTCATTTTGTGTCATTTCTATACCACTTTTGTGCATCTTTGGCTGGGCTCAAACTGCGGCTGTCGAGCCCAAAGTCCAATGTTCTATCAGGTGAGCTACCGCGCAAGCTAAAGACACAGGGATAAGAGTGTACATGTAGGTGGGTGTTCAAATCATGCTTTAAAGTAACAATGTTTTGATATCATAGCTGGGGGTGAGTAATAGAGTGAAAAATATATATTTTTTATCAAATCAAAATTAGCAATTGTACTCGTGATTTGTGTGACAGTGAATAAAACACACAGTCGTAGCGCTTGTAGTGTTTATTTCACCAGGAAACTGCAGCAAAATGTAGAAAGCGACACGTACAAGTCAGTTTGCAAAGATGTATATGGAGTAACGTTGATTCTATGAGACCAGGTTGAGAACAGCACAAGGGTTTGTGAAAGTGATACAGTCTGACTGCAAACCCTTGTGCTTTTCCTCGAAATCATTGCAATGCACCGTCCCGGTTAAAATCGACAGGATCACTTTCTCAGATGTAGTGTAAACTCTAGTGTGTATGTACCCTAACAGTTTAGTTAAGTAATGTTCATTCAGTTTGTACTTACAGGTGAATCTCACTAGAAAATGTACATTAAATATGTTTTCATGACCATTTAGCATATTCTCATTCCATAATGCAAAAAATCTGAATCATTACAGTGTAGTACTGTTAAAAAATCTCATTCTTATAACTGCACTGCAAAAGAAATGTCATTTTCATTACTACACGTGAGATTCACCCGTATACGCTCTTTAATGGATTCAGTACTTCTGATTTTCATCCCGTAGGACACTCAAGGCTGTGACATCACATCAGTGACATCATCAGAGAAAGCGGTCAAACATGAGTTCAGACTGATTTGTGACCTTTGACCTTTCCTGTCACTATAAAAGGAGGAGCCACCAAGATTTCTGTCAGCATAAGTGTGCACCGCAGCAGCCAATAAGATGCTTTCTCTCGCCTCAGGCCACACCCCTTTTTAAAGAACTCCTGTTACTTGAAATCACTTTATCCTTGGCACTTTGGTTCTTACTTTTAATATTTGCCTTCCGTCACATTCTCTTTATCACACAGGAGAAGAACTGTTTCTCAATGCACTGTTCCACAGAAGAGCGAGCTGGATGAAGTTTTTGGTGAATGTTTCTGGAATGTAATATGATGAATGTTAGATTATTATTATTTCTGTTTGTTTCCTTTCAGATGTGTGATTTGTTTATAAGTTAAAGCATTAACTTGATGTTCGGTCGTGTACTGTCGGTTCAAACCTTCACACACCGAGATTTTATTTCGTTTTTCCTGCTGATTTATTAAAGATGAAAATCCTTCACACAGAACTGAAGCAGAGAATGAGCATGTATACTAGTCATGCTGTCAAATACACAGCTGAATGTTAAGCAAAGGATTATGGGTTTGAATGTCATGAAATCTGGCAAGAACATGTCTGGGTCACATGTCACACATGGGGGGTGTCCTGCAAAAGTTTGTTATCATTTTAATATTTTAATGAGGATGTCCAACTGTATTTTATGAATATTACATCATACAAAAGCAATTTAGCATATTAATGCTAAAGAGGAGGAACAATTTGCTGTTTTGTGACACATAAAGTGACGGTTTGAATGAGAGACTGAATCAAGCACAAGTGTTAATGAAGTACCCAATTTATTTTGTCACTTTTCTTGTGGTGTCTCTCATTTTCACAAAACAGCAGCAGTATTGTGATCTCTACATCGTAAATATTGTTTAAACCCTTACAACAGAACCAGTATTATTACAAGCATTTTTTGTGTACAAAAGTTGTCCTATAAAATAAAAACTTGAGACTAAATTCTATTATCTACAGGATTGAGTACAGCACTAAAAGGGCATATTGCATAACACTGATTGTGACATTAGTTGTAAATCACTTTTCATGCTACTATGAGCAGTAGATCTCATTGTGGTTGATTCACCAAAAAGAACTGATACATTTCTTACACAAGACACAAAATATTCCTGCAAATATGACATTTTAGTGAACTTCTGTACACTTTCTTGGAATAGGGAGGTGTCGACTGCAGCATCTGATTTGATCATAGTTAAAGATGGATGGATTGAGAAATGATATACTGTGATGCGTTAATGTTGTGTGATTTTCTCCATTTCATCATCTTAATGACAAAATCGCTTGCTGAGTTTACCAGAGATTCTAGGTGTGGATTTATGTATAATCTGAATAGATCTGTATAAAAAGTAGAGTGAAGTTATTTTTAAATTAAAGTATGTGTACTGTGTCAAAGTTAAAATAACACATACATTAATAAATAAATTACTCATTAAAATAACTTTTGCCCACATTTTTAATCAAATTAATTACTAGACATGCTAATTAATTAATCACAATTAATCACATCCATCATTATTTGCTGAGAAAGGCCCCCAAATGAAGATAATTAATGTAATTAATGCATAATAACTAGTATATGTAGAAGAGCGCTGTTCAACTACTTTCTTGTGGGGGCCAGATTATCCAGATCAAAACTTGGTGGGGGCCAAACTTTTTTCCGTATTTAGTTTAGCTAACACTTTCATCGCAAGGAACATGTTACTTACAAAACACCCTTAATACTGTGCATTTATTCATATTAATAGTCACAGGGTTTATTGTATATTGAATTATAATTTTTGAAGGTCTGGCCATAAATTCCTTCATAAGATCTGGCTGAATAACAAACAACATTTATACTCTTAACTAAAAAATATATTTTTTAGCAACTTTAATTTGAAAAACAAAACAAAAAACATAATAATAATTTTTACATTTTAGGGCTCTTGTTTACAAATTCATAAAATTTTAAAAAGTTTACAAAATTAAAACTAAGGAGAAACATTTAGACCTGCTAAAGCCCTCTCACAATATCAGCCCACATATGAAAACAATGGTCATATAAAAATGTCATGTTACTTCAGAATGAATTTCAATTCCTTTTCTATTCTTCCATTTACAAAATGAGTCCTGCAAATACTGTGAATTTTCCCACAATAGCCAGTGTAGGAGCCAGATTTTTGTGTAGGTAATTATTAGGGGTGTAAATCTGACATTTCATCAAGATACAATCTTATATCAATTCTATTGGCCTATAATCTGATATTTGCTGATACTTTAAAGTCTGCCACGATACGATTTTTATTTGATTAGATTCTGGGGCCTGTGATCGATATTCCGATATTATGTTCTTATTTTACACAATAAATCACTTTTTTGTTTGCCCTCAAATGCAACCGAAATATAATTGTAATATTTTTTTGAGCTCTCTGAAAATTAGCATTAATTCCCCTTCTGTCACTCACTCGATGTTGTGTCGATGTAGTGACAATAGGGGTTGGTATTGGGAGCCCCAAAAAACATCAGATCTTTGAGAAAAGGCCAATGAAAATTGGTGAGAGGAATTTGCCACTGGAATTTGCAACTGACTGTGCCCTCCGGGTGACGAAGTCCCCTCTTGTGGTCCAGGAACGCCACCTTCTGCTCACCGAGGGCTCACCGTACCACTGTGACGGCGAAAGCTCAGGTGGCTCTGCCCCAGACCGAGGTTAGTCCTCGGCCCTGCCTGCCGTAGAGCCCCCTGTAGGAAGCTGACACCCCCCATCTCATGGACTGGCACTAGGGTCTCCTAAATGACGACCCAAGGAGGAAGATGTCCGCTGGGACCATGGAGCTGGTGACCACACCACTCCATCCCCCGCTGGAGGGCCGGAAGGTGAGTCCTGTGTTCCTCTTTTATTGTGGCCACGTTGTCAAAAAAACAGCAGTTAAAAAAACAGCAGTTTCCTCTTTCCTTGGGTCACGCCAACAGTGGCCACAGCCACCGTTACCACAGTGACTGGACACCGAGCGCTCGCAGCCAGGGCTTCATGAATGCAGCTCCCCCACCTTCACGTGCCCGGCTGCATCACACAAACCACACCTCCGGCCAGCAGATTCGACGAGTCTCGAGGATGACCCAACAGGCCCTCCTCCTCAGGCACCAACCTGCCCTGCGCCGAGTATGCCGAGAGCAAGGTAAGAGCTTTGAGGGTTCCCTCAGTGCGGCCACCTCGGGTTGAAGCGACGATCCTCAACGTGGCATTACCTGCTCCCCCCGCTGCGAGGCCCCACCCCCAGGAATGTCGGATGCAATTGTTCCGTTAGTGACCCTTACCCGGAGTTTGGACGCATGGCTAACGCTCTCCATCCCGTCATTCTGGTTGGCCAGAACCATCCAATTCAGCTAAGTGATTCAGTTCGGCAGGCGACCGCCCCATCCTACATGCAGAAACTGCGGTCCATCTGCAAAAGGGCGCAATAGAGTCTGTCCGTCCAGCCAAGATGAAGCAAGGGTTTTACAGCCTTACTTAATTGTTCCGAAGAAAGGCAATGGGTTGCAGCCAATTCTGGACCTGCGAGTTCTGAACCGGGCTTTGCACAGACTCCCGTTCAAGATGCTGACACAGAAAAACATTTTGTCATGCGTCTGGCATCAAGATTGGTTTGTGCCAGTAGACATGAAGGATGCATACTTTCACGTCTCGATTTTACCTCGACACAGACCCTTCCAACGGTTCGTGTTCGATGGCCAAGCATATCAGTACAAGATCCTCCCCTTCAGCCTGTCCTTATCACCTCACGTACTCCCAAAGGTCGCAGAGGTAGCCCTTGCCCCGTTAAGGGAATTGGGCATTCGCATACTCAATTACCTTGATGGCTGGCTGATTCTACCACATTCTCGAGAGTTACTGTGTCCACACAGGGACCTGGTGCTCACCACCTCAGCTGTTTAGGGCTTTGGGTCAACTGGGAAAAGAGCAAGCTCTCCCCGGTTCAGAGCATCTCTTTTCTCGGCATGAAGTTATACTCAGTCTCAATAACAATGCGCCTCACAAGCAAGCACGCTCAGTCGGTGCTGAACTGCCTGAACTATTTGAAATATTTTCAAAGGCTCCTGGGGCATATGACATTCTCAGCGGTGGTCACGCCACTCAGGTTGATGCATATGAGACTGCTGTAGCACTGGCTTCAGACTCGAGTCATGATGTGGGCGCCGCGGCACACATTGTGTGGCTATCACGTCGGCCTGCCACCACTTCTTAAGCTCTTGGACAGACCTTGAGTGTCTGTGGGCAGGAGTCTCCTTACAGCAAGTATTCCTGGACAGGACCATGGCTGCGTTGGTACACAAACTGCTGTTTATCCAGGGCAAGCACGTCATGGTCCGGACGGACAACATGGTGACAGTAGCGTATATAAACCACCAAGGCGGCTTATGCTCTTGTCGCATGTCACAACTCGCTCGTCACCTCTTCCTCTGGAATCAGTGGTGACTCAGGTCGCTGTGGGCCACTCATATCCCCAGCAACCTCAAAACCACAACAGATGTGCAGGTGACGCTCAGGGAATAGTGGAGAACCCCCCCCCCCAGGTGGTCCAGCTGATTTGGAGTCAATTCGGTAAAGCACAGGTAGACCTGTTTGCTCCCTGGGATTCTTCCCACTGCCCGCTCTGGTATGCCCTGATGGGAGCCCCCTGGGGACAGACTAGCTGACACACAGTGGCTGCGCAAATATGCATTCCCCCAGTGAGTCTACTTGCACAGACTTTGTGCAAGGTCAAGGAGGATGAGGAACAGTCACCCTCATGGCATCGTATTGGCCCACCCAGACTTGGTTCTCGGACCTCATGCTCCTCGCAACAGCACCTCTCAGGAAAATTCCCCTGAGGAAGGACCTTCTTTCTCAGGGACGGGGCACCATCTTGCATCCACGCCCTGACCTCTGGAACCTCCACGTCTAGTTCCTGGACAGGATGCGGAAGACATAAGTGGTCTACTGGCCGTGATGGTAAACACAATCACACAGGGCTCCTTCCACAAGGCAGCTGTATACCCTGAAGGCATGTGTTCACTAAGTGGTGTTCTTCCTGATGCTAGGACTCCCAGAGATGCGCAGTGAGATCAGTGCTTTCCTTCCTGTAGGAGAGGCTACCTTGAAGGTGTTTGTAGCCACAATATCGGCACACCACGATGCAGTAGACGGTAAGTATTAAGGGAAGCACGACTTGATCATCAGGTTCCTGAGAGGCATGAGGATGTTGAATCCTCCTAGGCCACGCCTCTTCCCTCATGGGACCTCTCGGGACTTTGGAGAGCCCCGTTCGAGCCCTAGAGTCCATCGAGATGAAAGTCATCTATTTAAGACCGCCCTCCTGACCATGCTCACTTCCATCAAGAGGGTTGGGGACCTAAAAGCATTCTCTGTCAGAGAAATGTGCCTGGAGTTCGACCCGGAGGTCTCTCACATGATTCTGAGACCGTGAATGGGCTATGTGCCCAAGGTTCCCACGACCACTTTAGGGGCCATGTGGTGAGCCTGCAAGCAAGGCTGCCCCAGGAGGAGGCAGACCCAGCCTTTTCATGCTGTGTCCGGTGCCTGCTTTATGCATGTATTTGGATCGCATGCAGAGCTCTAGATGCTCTGAGCAGCTCTTTGTCTGATTTGGTGGACAGCGTAAAGGGAACACTGTTTCCAAACAGAGGCTTGCCCACTGGGTGAATGAACGCCATCGTGCTGGCTTGCCATGCCCGCCCCTTCAGTAATACACTCTACAAGGAGTCTGGCATCCTCGTGGGCACTGGCCAATGGCACCTCCCTAGCAGACATCTGCAGAGCAGCGGGCTGGGCAACACCCAATACTTTCGTGAGATTTTACAATCTCTAGGTTGAGCTGGTTTCATCCCGTGTTCTGTCAGGTACGAACAGGTACGTTTTCATAATGTGGGGCAGCTGGCCGGGTGTACTGCTTGCGTATAGTGAATTTGTGTGCTCTTTTCTCCCATGCGAATTCACGAACCGAGAACCCTGGATGTCCTTCCTCCCTAGCCCTATTCAGTGGAGGAATTCGTAGTCAGACCCAGTACGTTTGCTAACATGCCCTGTACTGGGGTAAGTGATCCACAGGTGCCGGTTAACTCGGTAACCTCCTGTGATGTATTTTCTGTGGCATGGTCTCCCTTCAGTAAGACCTGCGTCTCCCTTGGGCAGAGCCCTTTCCTTCCCTTCGAGGCTGGACCCACCCACGCACCCCTTCATTGTGTGGCCCTGATCCCATGTGACGTATTTGCCGCATGTCAACCCCCCCCTTAAGGGCGGGGTGTGGTCTCCGCAGGGTGTTTTCCCACTGAAAGAATAGGAAAGGAAAAGAACACCTTCCCCAGCGCATATAATGAGCATTAAATGGCCCCAGCCGAATCTATACTCTGTGGAGGGAAATACATAGAGAGAAAATGCTGCGGCTACGGCCTGCTCCCATACTAGATACGAACCCAACCAGGGATGTGGGGAATTATACTATTTAATACATTCTTGTATTCAAAGCGCAATTGAGATCTAAGGAATCTCAAGATGTTTTTAATGATTGAGTGTTAAACTATATTTAACTTGACACAGAGGCCTAAACAGATATCCTGTGCTCAATGAGTAGGGAGCAGTGAAAACTACGTAGAGACCCTGCAGATTGGAACGCACATGGTATGTCTGTCTCTTACAACAGGAGTGTCAAACTTGGTTCCTGGAGGGCCACAGTCAAGAAGGGTTTAGCACCAACCCTTATTAAACACACCTGAAGCAGCTAATCAAGGTCTTCAGGAGTTCTTTAAGATTACAAGGAGGCGTTTTGGAGCAGGGCTGGAACTAAACTCTGAAGGGCTGCGGCCCTCCAGGAACTGAGTTTGACACCCCTGCCTTACAGCCTCATTTTCATTCACGTCAAAAATCAAAGATGGCGCTACTGTGAACAAAGATCTGCTGTGACAGACACAAGGGCATAGATTTGGTTTGAACTTTGAGGTGGTTGCAATGTAAAGCATTTACATTGATTATGGTAAACATATTGGGAAGGGTTGTCCTTGCTTGGTTTGATTTTGTTGTCCATCTGCAAAAGGGCGCAATAGTAGAATCTACACCCCTGGGCAGACAAGAATAGACAATACAAAAATGGCTTTAGAAGTCCATGAACTGTTTGTTTTATTCTAATATCATTGATCATAAACCTACAGTCCACAGCAATCCATTTTGCAATTGATTTTGTCAGTCTGTTGTGTTCTCATATTCACTATATTTGATCATATTGTCTATCTACATATGCATCAGAAGGACATTTTTGCAGCGTCTCAGTGCTTTTCAGTGCCATAAAGGCCATGTACATAGGACGCTATGTCAAAAAGTAGTTGAAACTATGCAAATCTGGACAAATTACATCAGCACACAATCGTGTGATAGATTACAATCATGTGTATAGTGTTTGAGCACTAGCGGGTTGACCCATGCGCACTTCAACAATGATAACATGGACAGATACGTGGAGAAAAAAGAGGTAAAAGATTAATATCTCAGTTGTTTCTAAGTTGTCACTGAATGATTATGAAATTGAGTCATTATTATTATTTGTATTATTATTATTATTATTGAATCACTTTTAATTATGGGTGCACACGGATGAGACATGTCCTCAGAACTTTGTGTATAATCCAGATGAATCATTTACAGTTCTTGAGTAGGAGTTTCTATTTCATCTGATCGGTGTATGTTTTGATTGGCGACCTGATGCTGGAATGTGTTCATTTGAATTTTATTATAATAGTTTGTTGTGGCTGTTATCAGTGATGTTTAGTGTCAGCAGTTTTTGTGCATTCTTCTTGTGGCTCTTTTAATGTGACTCCTGCTGTATTTCCTACAGACACCTTTTAGAAATCACGTGGAGAGCGACTGGTCGACTGCAGGCTGACAGCATCAACTAGGTTAGTTGTAGTAAACTAGTCTATGCAACCCCTAGGCCAAATTAGAACCCAGAACCTCTAAAAACTAGACTCAAAAAAAATAATCACTAGACCAATAAGTCCTGTTCTTAATTCAAGTGCTTAAGTGTTCTGACTATCAAAATCCCAAGATTGATAGAGTCAGATGTAGAGATGAAATTACCATATAAAGTGAAATATCTATTGGAGTGCTTGAATCGGTCATTGATAATGATTGTTTATCAAAATAGGGGATTTAAAATCATCTTTTATGAGCATAAAATAATTCATATTCATGAGTTTCGCAGCACTGCCACCCTAAGTACAGTTTTCCTAGAGTTTATTTTTGTTTAGAACTAACTCTCTGTTAATGTTCCCTTTCAAATGGCTTTTTTCCAGCTGTTACAAAGTTGGTAGGCCTACAGGATTTTATTGGCAGAATATCATTGGGTATGCATGCACTCTCCATCCACGGGTACTATTCTGCCTTTACTAGTGTGAGTAAACTAGCTTTACAGATAGCTAACAGTCTCCAATAAAGAACCAGAAAGCATCTTGCTCTTTTAGTGTGTTTTACTGGAAGTACTGTAAAACTGTAACATACAGAAACAAAGAGAAGCATATTACAATCTCAATATGGTGAATATACAATACAAATATAAAATAAGTAGCTTAGAATTAACCAAAACCCTCAAAAAACGATTGCATAGCGAATAGCACAATGTTAATATACATGAAAAATGCCATAGGGAAGCTAACAATACTAGCGCACATATTTTCTTACAAATTACGAATTGAAAACATGCTAAAATGACTAAATTTGGTATCTAAAGGAAGCTAAGATTACCATCAAACAAATACTTACAGACAGATATTTTTCAGGGACCAAAATAATAATTTACAGACTTTAACACTCTGGAGTTTGACTTGCTGTGGGACTGTAAAGAGAACAACTGCCCTACGGCAACTCTGCGAGGACAAAACACAAGAAACTCAAAACACAAATAACTCTTCTCACAAGGGGGCAGCACACTCCCCGCCTGGTATACTGCTATAACACTATTAACCTTTAACTAATAACACAATTTCTGAAATAGGTCTTGTGTACACCTTAGCAGTACCTTCTTTAATTATGCGTACATCTACTTTACGTACTCTTTTATCTCGACCAGGATAAGTGTCCACAATAAGTCCAGTAGGCCATTCGTTTCTTTTGACCTGAGTGTCCTTTAGGAGAACAACGTCACCAATGGCTAAGTTTGGTTGATCTGCTTGCCATTTTCTTCTTGGTTGAAGGGTTGCAAGATACTCTTCTCGCCATCGTTTCCAGAATGAGTTGGCAAGACTTTGCACCTGTTTCCATTGCTTCCGGTACAAGTCCTTTGAATCAAAGTCTCCAGGTGGAATAGAGACGGGACAGATTTTTTGAGTAAGAAGGGCCCTTGGTGTCAGCAAGTCGGGTTGATCAGGATCGGATGACACAGGTACTAATGAACGACCATTCATTATGGCTGTTACCTCTGCCATGAGCGTCACAAGTACTTCATGAGTCAGATTTGGAGAGTGAACTTTCAGCATCATAGCGTCCAAAATACGTCGGGCCACTCCGATCATTCTTTCCCACACCCCTCCCATATGAGAGGTGTGAGGTGGGTTGAACTTCCAAGTGCATGCCTCATTTTTGAGGTAGGATTGAAGCTCTGGATCTTCTGAACTTATCTGAAGCTCTTTGCACGCTCCAACGAAGTTTGTTCCACAATCTGATCGAAAGAGCTTGGTGGGGCCTCTTATGGCCAGGAACCTTCTGAGAGCATTTATGAAACTTGAAGTGGAGAGGGACTCAACTACCTTGATGTGAACTGCTCGTGTGACTAAACAGGTAAACATTACTGCCCAGCGTTTGTTCTCTAACACTCCACCTCTCGTCCGGCGGATGCTGATGTTCCATGGTCCAAACACGTCCACTCCAACATGTGTGAAAGGAGGAGTTTGGAAGAGAAGATCAGCTGGAATGTCTGCCATCTTTTGTTGTTGTACATTTCCTCTTAACCTGCGGCAGGTTGTGCATTTGTTGAGAAGATTTGTCACCAACCTTTTTCCTCCAAGGATCCACAGACCTGCACACCTGATGGCTCCTTCTGTGATGTGTCTACCTTGGTGCACAACCTGTTCATGGTAGAACTGAACCAGCAAAGCAGCAATGTGATGCTTCTTTGGAATTACGATAGGCTGCCTTTGTTCTTGAGTTATTTCAGCAGAAGTCACACGTCCTCCTACTCGCACCAGTCTTTCTTTGTCCAAAAACACATTGAGATTCTTCAGTGGACTGTGTTTTAGTATGTCCTTTCCTTTGTTCAAATTTTTTAATTCCTTTGCAAATGTCTCACCTTGAACAGTTCGTACAATGACTAACTTTGCTTGTGTTAGAGCGTCCATCTTTGATTCAGGAGCTTTTGAAATAGAGCTGACCTTTTCAATGAGTTTGGCGATAGCTTGAGTAAGACGTTTACAACTGGAGAAGCGTTCAAACCTGTGTGAACCGAGCGATTTTTCCACAGTTGTAGTTGCAAATGTCGAGACTTGAGGGCGGACTTCATTGTCTGTGGCAGGTTCAACAAGTTGAAAGCTATTTGGTTGCACAGGACACTCTCCATCACTTTTCCTCAAGAAGTCGGGACCAGTGAACCAATTGGTAGAACTCAGTAGTGAAGCTGGCACATACCGTGATCCATGATCGGCAGGATTGATTTCCGTGCTCACAAAGTGCCACTGACTGGGTTCGGATGACTTTCTGATGCGAGCAACACGGTTGGCTACGTAGACATAGAACCTTCGGCTTGTGTTGTTGATATAGCCTAAGACTACTCGGCTGTCAGTGTAGTATTTCACTTTGTGAATTTCGATGTCAAGTTCATTTAGCAACATGTCTGCCAGCTCCACCGCCAGAACTGAAGCGCATAACTCCAAGCGAGGTACTGTGTGGACTTGTCTAGGAGCTAATTTGGACTTGCCCATGCAGAAGCCTACGTGGACATGACTCGAAGGTACGCAACTGCTGAAATGGCTACTGTAGAAGCGTCTGCAAAGACACATAGCTCTCTTTGACAGGTAGATTGCAGTGACGTGTTCACATACTGTCTAGGTATTTGCAGTGTTGCCAACAATTTTCAATGGAAAGTAGCTAAAGCCTGCCAAAAAGTAGCTAAATGTCGCCAGATGACGTCATGCGTCATTAGCATATTAATGACGTCATCACGTCGTATTTGCATTCTGCCTAATTTGTCTGTACTGTAGCCTACTTCAGTTTATAATAACGGTTATCTCCCCTAAACCGTGCTCATACTGTTTTTATATAAGTATATAGCCGAATGTCCAGTAAAACGGTTCTCAATTACATATTTTCTGTTAGACAACGGAACGCAACTTAGCTAACGTTACATGTTAACCAGCAGTTACTTCCACAGCACTGACAAATTTCCAGATTTGTAACCTCGACATCGTTGGACAAAAATCACTATACATGTAAGTTGAAGACAGCATATCTGCTGTGATATTATCAGTTATATTTACATGTACATTGATAACTCATAGAGACAATTAGATTCCACAGAATGTGAAGGCAGCTGATATGTGATCACTGATTGTTTCCTGCTAACACAGCGTGCACATGCGCAGCTCATTCATGTCTATGTCCGCTGGCGTGCAGTCAACGGAATGTGCTGCTCCTCTCAGCCGCTCACTGAACAGAGCAGACGCAGCGGGGAAGTAAGACCTCACGCTTGCAGTACTGGCGATATTTGGAATTTGGAAAGTTGCTAAGGTTTGTCCAAAAAGTCGCTAGATTTGTCGCTAGTCGCTTTTTTGAAAAAAATGTCGCTAAAGGGGTCTGAAAAGTCGCTAAAAATAGCGACAAAGTCGCTAAGTTGGCAACAATGGGTATTTGTAGTTTCTCAAGGTCAACAAGCGAGTTTTTCCAAGATTTCCATTGTGCCTCTTTTTCTGCTGGCAATGGAGTGTCCCATTCACAGTTCTCTGAGCACAATTCTCTGATGAGACCCTTGCCTTGCATGATGATGGGGGCTGCAAACCCAAGGGGATCATACAAGCTGTTAACAGCAGAAAGAATGCCCCTTCTTGTGAATGGCTTGTATTCTCTTGACACAAGGAAGGTGAAACAGTCATTCTGCAAATCCCAGTTAAGCCCTAAACTTCTCTGTAAGGGCAGGAGATCTGCACCAAGGTCAAGGTTTTTCAGTTCCTTTGCACGTTCTTCAGAGGGAAACGCTTCCATTACACCTGGGGTGTTGGAGGCTATTTTGTGCAAGCGAATGTTAGAGTCTGCAAGCATTTCTTTGGTGCTTTTCAGAGTTTGGATGGCGCTGGCATCTGAAGGAAAGGAAGCCAGTCCGTCATCAATGTAAAAGTTTTTAAGAACAAACTGTTTTGCCTCGTCACTATACTCCTCTTGTGTAGCCAGCGCCGCCCTCCGGAGGCCATATATTGCTATGGCGGGAGACGAGCTATTTCCAAACACGTGTACAGTCATTCTGTACTCTCTGTTGACTTTTGTGGGATCGTTACCTTTGTACCACAGGAAACGCACAAAGTCGCGGTGGTCCTCACGAATGACAAAACAATAGAACATTTGCTCTATGTCCGCAGTGATTGCTACAGGTTCTTTGCAGAAACGCAAGAGGACCCCAATAAGTGTGTTGTTCATGTCTGGACCACTCAACAAAACATTGTTCAGAGACGTGTCTTCGTAAGTGGCACTAGAGTCAAACACTACTCGTATCTGGTTAGGTTTGCGAGGATGGTATACACCAAAAAACGGAAGGTACCAACACTCTTGGTCTTTGTCGGGTGGCAGGATGGGTTCGGCATGTCCTGACTCAAACATTTTCTGCATAAAGTTCAAGAAATGTTCTTTCATCTGGGGCTTTTTGTCAAGCATGCGACGCAGCGAATTGAGACGTTTGACCGCTTGGTCTCGGTTGTTGGGTAATCTGTGCCTGTTTGTTTTGAAGGGTAGTGGCGCCACCCAGCTGTTGGAATCGTCCATGAACATTTGCTCATCCATGATCTCCAGGAAGAGTTCATCATCCACTGACATGGCGGGTTTGTCATCATGTGGGGTTCTCATGAACAATTTGTTGGTGAGACAGTCGTTTTCATCTATGTCCATTCGGCTGGACATGTTCAAAGAGTTAAATGGGGAGTCAGAGCTCAGGACCTTTTCTTTAACATGGAATGAGTTGGGGCAAGAGTCCAGAAGAGTTGTACATCCGTTGTTCAACACTGTTGTGCGGTAAACACTGACTTTGCTTGGCACGTGAGCACCCCCAAGGCAGACCTCACCTATTATGACCCAGCCCAGGTCGAGGCGCTGAGCGTACGGAGCATCGTGGGGGCCGTTGTAGTGTGACCTTGTGTACTCTTGGTATGTCCCGACCGAGGAGGACCAGTATTGAAGCATTTGGGTCCAAATCTGGAATCTTGGCTGCCAAATGCTTGAGGTGAATGTGGTGTATTGCGACCTCCGGTGTCGGGATCTCAGATCGATCATCTGGGAGCATGTTGCACTCGATTAATGTGGGAAGCCGGACGCTAATGTTGCCGTCGAGAGACTCCACTATGAACCTATCAGCTTGGCGTGCCCTTGTCTCTCCTACACCTGAGCAGGTTTTCAAAGTGTAAACTTTGGTGCCTGTGTTCACGTTAAGATCTCAAAGAATTCTGTCTTTGCTAAAGACCTATTGCTTTGCTCGTCTAACACAGCATAGGCTTTCACTGCCTTTTCCCTGTGTCCAGCAGGATAAATGTTTACTAGACAGATTTTGGAGCATGAGCGTGAGCTGTTGCCTTTGCCACAGATCTCTGTACATTTGGACACAATGGCTCGGGTAGGACTTTCTGGTTGCTCCCCGCCATGCCCGTTAGGGGCTGCAGAGCCTGGAGCTTCCGTTTTCCAGGGTGCTGGTCCAGGGTGCAGTGCGGTGGTGTGGTGGTCGCTTTTACACTCATTGCAATGCACACTTGTGTCGCAGTCCTTTGCCATGTGGTTAACGGAGGAACAGCACTTGCAACAAATGTTCTTTTCTTTCAGTATGGCTTTTCTCTCATCCAAGGTCTTTGCTCTGAAACCACGACACTTGCGAAGGGAGTGTGGTTTGTTGTGGAGCGGGCACTGTTTATCTGGGTCAACCACCTTTTGGTCAGAGGATTCACGATAACATTTTGGAGGAGTTATTTCAGTTTTTCGAACAGATACCACAGTTTTGAAGTTGGGCTTGTTCAGTCTTTCAGGCCTATAAACAATTGGGCAACAGTAGAAAGCAAGGGGGCAAAGCTTGGGTCATTAAGAGTTTTGGCTTTGTCGCACACAAACTTCACGAAAACAGGAAATGCCGGGTATGAAGCATGGTGTTGCTCTTTGTAGTAGGATGCTGAAGTGATCCATTTCTCTTGGAGGTGGAATGGGAGTTTCTGAACAATAGGAGTGATGCCCCGGGACGTATCTAGGTAACTCAGGCCAGGTAGGAGACCGTCTACACGGGCAGCATCAAGCTCTGAGATGAGATCACCTAGCTCCCTTAACTTGTGATTTTCTCTGTTTGCGATTTTGGGAAAATCTTCCAACTTTTTCAGGAGAGCGTTCTCTATCGCTTCAGGGGACCCATAGCTGTCCTCCAGTCTTTGCCACACCATTTTGACACCAGCAGTGGCATCATAGGTGTGTACAGCCCTTAATCGTTTCGCTTGCTCTGATGATTTGGGGCCTAACCACTTGCAGAGGAGATACAACTCCTCTCTTGGGGAGTCCTACTATAGCGTTCAAAAAGGATGCCTTCCAAGCCCAATAATTTTCAGGCTTATCATCAAACGAGACCTGAGCTAACCAACTCTCTGCGAATCAAATATTTGGCTAAGTCTGATGTGGCCGGGGAATTGGACTCACTTGCACTGACAACAGGGCGTGGGGACGATAGCCTGGGCTGGAAAGGGGCAGACTTATTCATAGAATGTGGCTGAAATCTGTGGTCAGTAGTAACTGGGGTTGGATACTGTGAGTGGGATGTGAAAAAGGCATTATTGAACGAGCTTTGGGCATAAGAACGATCTGCTCCACTGATGATGCCATGCTGTGGAGAATGCGCAACTGGTAGCTCTTGAAACCCATATTCACTAATCTCACTGTTTTGTACGCTATGCTCTTTGACTTTATTTTGCACAAAATCACCACTGTTTTTTACTCGCTGAGCTGTTGGAAGCCCTTGTGTGGTAGCTTGTGCGGAGTCAAAGCGAGTATTAGCTGGCGGAGGTGGAACTGGTATGGACTCGATGACGTTCTCGCTGTGTTTTGGAAACCAGGTATCTCCACCTTCAGAGGTGCTAGAGGCATGCTGCAGCTGCACTCTGTAGACGCAGTTTGAGGAGGTCAGTGCTGAGCTCTGCTTTCTTCTTTGTAGCCTCAGCCTCGATGTGAGCCTTTTCTTTTATCACCTCTGCTTCTCTTTCAGCATATGATGCCTGTGCTTGAGTGGCAGCTGCTTTAGCACGTGCTTTTGCTGCCCAAACGCTTGCATTGGACCGTTGGCTGGCACGTGACCGTTGGCTGGCGTGACCGTTGGCTGGCACGTGATATGTTGGAACAGTTCGATCTTGTTTCCCACAGGTCACCAACGTTGCTGACTGTACTTTGGTGTTCCGGGACAGCAGTGTTGTCTTCTGTGTCGACTTTTGGCTGACCTTCCATCTGTCTTTTTACTATTCTGCCTTTACTAGTGTGAGTAAACTAGCTTTACAGATAGCTAACAGTCTCCAATAAAGAACCAGAAAGCATCTTGCTCTTTTAGTGTGTTTACTGGAAGTACTGTAAAACTGTAACATACAGAAACAAAGAGAAGCATATTACAATCTCAATATGGTGAATATACAATACAAATATAAAATAAGTAGCTTAGAATTAACCAAAACCCTCAAAAAATGATTGCATAGCGAGCGAATAGCACAATGTTAATATACATGAAAAATGCCATAGGGAAGCTAACAATACTAGCGCACATATTTTCTTACAAATTACGAATTGAAAACATGCTAAAATGACTAAATTTGGTATCTAAAGGAAGCTAAGATTACTATCAAACAAATACTTACAGACAGATATTTTTCAGGGACCAAAATAGTAATTTACAGACTTTAACACTCTGGAGTTTGACTTGCTGTGGGACTGTAAAGAGAACAACTGCCCTACGGCAACTCTGCGAGGACAAAACACAAGAAACTCAAAACACAAATAACTCTTCTCACAAGGGGGCAGCACAGGTACATTTAACACCATAAAACAATCTGACCTGCATAATGTGGCGAACGTTTATTCCAGATTGCCAGTTTTATGTCAAGCTAAGCAATATTTAGAATTTGTTGATGTGTTTAAAAGAGATTTAATTGAGATTGGTACCTTAATCTATAAGAACTAGGCATGAGCACATGCTTTGGTGTTGGCAACCCTAATAATCTTTATGCCATCCCCTTGCCACCCCATGAATAAAATTCTAGATCCACCTCTGCACTTCAGTCTCAATTACTTCCATTCCGTTAGAATCAGACAGAATCAGTATTTTAATCATTTCACTTTGTGCCACCAAAGGCCAATAGGCTTAATGCCGCGCACTTCCGTTCTGGTGCTTCCGCATTCTTCAGCCAGCTTCAGTACTTCGGTAGCGTACGCTGTAGCTATGTCGTTTTTTACGTGATCGCTGCAGGACCTGCCAAGTATAACGGCAAACGATGTACATTGGATCATCCAGACCACATCGAAGACACCAACATCAAAAAAGGACAAAGGTTTTAAATTGTATGTGTCCAGCTATATAAACAACTACGAAGGTAAGTTAACAAGCCTCTGTTTTGAGTTTACCAAAAACGATACATGCTAGCTCATTGGCTCTTTACTAGCCAAAGATAGCACAGTGAGGAAGCAATGTTAATAATGTTAGCAGAGTGATAGGTTAACATCATGAATATTTTGTGTTTCTGAAATGCAATACCCTAAAATCTATGTTAATCACAGTTTCAAACAAGGAGTCAGGAGAGGTCACGGTTAGGTCTGAGTGCTTCAGATCTATGAGGAAAAGCCAGAAGCCTCACTGTCTGAGTGTAAGGGAAAGTCATCCTGCAGGTTCAGTTCAGGTTCAGAAGAAACAGGTTCTTTTTTTGTCAAAATGAAGTTTCTGTGAGCCATATCATTGCTGTGAATTAGATCCAGATAAACACCATCATTGCACTATATGAATCATATGGTACCTGAGATATCATGTGAAATATGAATACAGGGTGTGCCAGAAAGAATGTAAAATTAATGGCTCCCACAGAAGCAAGATTTTGGAGTTTTTATAATTTCTTCATTACTTATTCTGCACTGCTATTTGAAAATAAGTATAGTGAGATTAATCATGATATATTACATTTGACATGGTCAACTATAGGCTAAATAAATTGTAACAATCCCTGTATCACTTTGCACATTTTAAAGTTCACTAACAGATTTTTACTCAAATAAAACCGGAACAACACCCTTTCTTAACAGCCGACGACCTGTTTCTGATGCTGGTTCACGGATGTCTTCCGTTCTGAAGTGCCGGCTACACACCCGGATGTGAGGCGTCACGGTGAATTTGTCCCTGCGAATATTGACGATCCACTTACGCCTCAGCTCCTCATCAGCAGGAAAAGTAAAAAAACTAAGTACAGAATTGTACTTTCCGGATGCCTGGCACTGTGGCACACAGCAGTGTTCGGCAGTAGTACCAGACACTCTCTGGTATTTAAACTTTGATGACTTCATATCAACTCATAGACTGTAAAAAAACTAGAAGCAGCTACTAAAACAAGTCGACGCTTAGGCTAACCGGAAGTATTCGTGGTGGCTGACATTTCAGCGGAAGTATGTCACAACAGCCGTTGGCATTTAGCCTATTCTGGAGAAGTCATCACACCTCTTTGGACTGCCAGCATGACTTCCTGTTGAGCTGTGTTTACCTCAAGTACTTCCTCTTTCTTGTTTTTGAGCCTCTACGGTAACATCTACTCCAAACCCTGCTTTACTTTCACTTCCTTTTGTACTCTTGAATTCTCTGCAAGGCAACACCTAATCCTCTTTGCAAGTCATCAGCGCTTTGACACTAGACTCGTTCTTATATCCGTTTCTCATTCTATGTTGCATCTTTCAGTTTATTGTCCTCATATTTCCATTCAACCTCAGTTACAGCAGATCAAAGCAGTCCTGTAAACTGTATGAAGTGAAATATCTCTACCTGTGTCTCTTAAAGTATTAGAGACTCCTTCTTTGGTTTGTTTAATATTTGGGTCATTCCTACAAATCAGTGACTATAAATTGTGCTATTTATAATGTTTAATATCACCTGATTGCAATTTTAATAGGCTCAGTCAATTATTACATGTCGATAATCTTTGACAAGTGCTAAATCATTAGATTTCTTCGATAATTAAGTGTTTAATGTGACATTCTCTCATTAGCATGTATTTTTGGTGGTAAATATTTTAAAACAGATAGTGGAGTCCCATGCTGTAATTGAAGATCATGCTATTAAATGATATCACACACAGATGACATCAGCCATTCAGATAAATTATTACATAATCATTAAAACTGTTTTGAGTGATCTGAAGTGTGTAACTCTTGATTTATTTATGTTTTCCTTTATTACATTTATGCAATTTAAAAATCTTCAATACATTTATTTGAACAGAAATTAAATAATCAATATAAGTTTACTAATACTGTGTTCTTCTAGATATTAATAACAGACCATATAGTTGCTAATTTAACCACTGAATGTCCACTATGTTGACCCTGATTTAACCGGATGCGCTCACAACAATTGAGAGTTCATGAAAACTGTTTTAAAGGGTAACTAAACCCCTGCTCAGAGTCTGACTCCACCCACTAGCAATATTTGAAAAATGCTCGAAAAGTGGGCAGACCCCAGCGAGGATAGAGGGGACGAACCGAGGGCGGGGCTGAGCGGGGGTGGGGGGGCGTGCACCTGAGACCCATAGTGACAGATTAATTGACAGCTGCTGTCAGACTATAAAATGGAGAGTGACTGGAGTGACGCAAGTAGCTTTGCCACGGAGCGGTCTTTTGAAGTCGAGGACCTTTCTCCCCCACCTTCACCTGAAGTGGAGGAGGGTGAATTGTCTGTGGACACAGGGCCGGAGCCATATCAATTCGAGCCGCTGGCTCAAACTGCGGTTTTAACTCCCTGTTGAGCATCCGAGTGCGCATTCACCTTCACTCGCATGCAGGAAAAACAAACGAAACGCTGTTCAGTGATGTTTATCCTTTTAGCAGGATTTTTATTTCACAAGCTTCACTTGAACATAACATCAGTTAGCTGTTCTCTCAACTTAGAAGAATGTGACATAAAGCGTAACGTCATCATGTACAAAACCGTATACCTCCAAATAAAACTATACAGGTAGTCAATACCGTAATACAATGTAGAAGGGTGCAATACGTTTAACACTCCCGCATCGCGAACGCACGTTTGTTGACCCCAGAGGATTAACTTTAGCCAAACCATAAATTGTGATTCAAATATATATGATCACTCACCTCAAGACGCCGCTGAGGTGGTGGAGTCCATGCAGGAGGAGCAGCATTTGGCACTGCGTCGCTTATCAGCGCGAGCTGTTTGGAGAAGCCCATTTCCACCTCCATTGCGTTGGAGAAGCAATCCCGCGTAAAATGCAGTTTGCACACTCCTACAGCTCTAGGCGGGAACTCGCGGTCTTCCAGAACAAGGACGTGCAACCCCTGGCACCTAATTTCCAAGTCTATATGGAAAGCAATACAGTCCAGCAGTGCTGTTGCAACCAGCAACATTACACCTACGTACCATCCTGACCACTGTACTAAATACAGATAATCTACGCTAACTTGAAGCTATCCTAACTGATGCAATACTATGCCACTAACTAACTATGCTTCTAACAATACTACACTAACAAATATGCTAATTAACTACCTAGGCTACATGAAATAATCTAAATAACTATATAAATGCTATGCTAAATAGATGCTAAAATACTCTATCCTGATCGTTTTCAATACTCGCAATTCCAACTCCTGACTCGCTACAGTGGTTTTGACGAAACGAGATGTTTTTTATACTGTCACGGTCGTGGTAGCTCGTACCAAGGGCGTGGTGAGCTGGAACCTGCTTACGTCAGCTGTCACCGCTTATGTCACGAAGTACCGCAAACAGCCAATAGGAAAATTCAACTGCAGTAGCCACCGTTCAACCTGAAGAGCGCAGCACTCGTTTTTACACCATATATTGTAGAATTAAAACACTTTATACACAAATGTAAAAACAATTACTTGAATCAATGACCAGTACTAATAAAGCCCCATTCTTACAGATCATTAACTAAAAAAAGTTGGTTTAGGGTTTAGTTACCCTTTAACATTTCAATCCTCAAACAATTGTGTGCATGTGCTAACTTTCTCCAAAACAAAAGGCTTGCTTTGTTATTTTGTATTTATTCATTGGATGAAACATTTAAAAAAAAAAATGGGCTTATGTGTCCCAGTCAAATTTAGGGGGACTGTGTTTGGATCTCATATCAATCATATTTCTGACACGAGCGGCGTGACGTCACGACGAGAGCGCGACAGCTGAAGAGTGTCTGTCACTCTGTCTTCTGTCCGTCTGACAGACAGGTGTGTGAAGTGTCGTCTATGGGAGACTGGGGCGGCGATCATAACCGAACAGGTAAACCAAAAGTGTTCATGAGGATTTCATGCGAGTTTCAGTGCGTTCTTTGAATACAAATGTTTTATATTCGCGCTGTGCAGTTTTATTATTAGCCTACACGTCATTATTATGCTTGAATTTAGACATCAAAATTACGCTTTTTACGCGTATATATATATATATATATATATATATATATATATATATATATATATATATAGAAATATCAACCGTTATTTAGTGGATTCGTGTTATTGCATCAGTTCCGGGTGTCTTGTCATGTGTACTGTAGTTTTTTTAAGATGTGGACTAATACAGACAGGAAGTCATGTTGTTCTGTGTCAAATGTTTTATTGTATCTGTCCGGTTGTGTGCTGATGATGCGTCTGTTCTTCTCTTTCTGCTACTGAAGAGCTTTAAAAGACGAATGAAGTGAAATTTGTGGGATTTCATTTTTTAAGGTCTAGACTGGGGTTTCAAGACATCTTAAAACATTTTAAACATGTTCCAACTTCTAATAGAACTATACTGCACAGACTAGAGTTTTCATGACCTCACTACATGCAATATATATATATATATATATATACATGCATATATATATACATGCAATATATATATATATATATATATATATATATATATATATATATAAATATTGCATGTAGTGAGGTCATGAAAACTCTATATATATATATATTCTAGAACATATGTAACAATGTTCTAGAACTTCTCGAGCACTCTCAAACAGCCTCCATCAATGTAACAGGACAGTTATTATGTGTGTGCACAGAGACAGCTGTGATTGGTCTATTTCAATGACATCTTTTTAGGGACATTTTCTGCATGTCAGTTCATAAACAATTGCTTACAGCACCTTTAATATTGTGGAGAAATGGCGAGCAGTCACAGCATGTAAAATAAATGTATTCTAAATATACAAGGATGACTGGGGCTAGTTATCATATGCGGAAGTTGTCAAAAGGACTGTAAGATTTTGAGTATAAAGTCCAATTACACAAATGTTTTTAATGTTGTATTCAAACAGTGAGCTCAAACTGTCTGAAATTAGAATCATTTTTGTGAATTCCAGTAGAATTATATTTTTGTAATGGCGATAGATTTTAAAAGGTTGAACTGTGTTCTCAGGACAAGGGCAGGGGAAGATGGGGAAGATGTCTCCCCTACCTTTAATCTTGACCACAGATGTCATCTCATCTCAACACATTTATTGAATTGTTATGCTCTTATTAATCTTCACTTTTACTCTGAACCAACATAATTTGATTTGAGGTTAAATTTCATTGGTTAATAGTGATCTGTGAATTTATTTTATGGTGGATATTGGTCTATTTATTAATGGGGGATTTGTGGACACTGTAACACATTTGTATTTTACGGGGGGGAAATATTATTTTTATTTCAAAGTGAAAAATGTAGGTTTGACTCTTGGGGTAAGATGCCCCCCTCAGAATTGAGGCAGAAGGCTCCCAGTGGGAGTTATTATTTTATTATTCCATGAATTAGATTTATATTTCAAAAATCAGTTTTATTCATCATAACCTATAGGTCAACTGAGTGGAATCATTCATTCTGAATTCATGGTTTATTACTATTATGACATCATAATTCATAAAATGATACAGTGTGATTCAGATATCAGGGATTTTTTATTTGACTTGTCTGTCTTTATTCTAACTGTCTAAACTAAACAAATAAATTGTCAAAGTGCATCAATTTACATGGAATATTTTATATAGGATGTTACATGAATTACACACTTTAAAAAAATAAACAATTAAAAATGACATCAGATGTAATTTATATATTCTGCAAAAATATGTTTTTGTTTTTTTTTGCCCCAGGGCAGGGTGTCCCCTTTTCATGGTTTTAAATGTTGTGCTATTAAAAACTAAATTCGCAAATGTTTAATTTATTTCCCCTCTTAATATGTTGGATGATGCATCATTATCATATATGTGATAAACTCATCTCTTAACATGTTACAATTCAGCTGTAAATGCACTCTGTTCTTAAGGGGGTGTCTTACCCCACCTTCCCCTATTTTTCATGAATGTCAACTTGGGGCAAGTTGTCATATGTTTAATATGTTTCCATGTAATACAATGTATCCATTTACAATATTTATCCAAAGCAATACTTTGATATTTTTGTATTTTAAATTGTGTACATTTGTGCTTTTTCATTAATTGATTTGTGTTTCATAATAACCTATTCAATGGCAAGTTCTCATAGCGACAACTTGCCCCATATAGTGAGACAACATGCTTCACCTTTGCTCAGTGTTGCATACCCATTTTCAATTGCTTTTTTGTTGTCAAGACTCTGAGAAATTGACTTTCAAAATGAATATAGCATTATAAATATTCACTGGGGTTCAAGGTCAACAACTGGCCCAGTCTACCAAATATTTACTGTATATACAATGCATTCAGAAAGTATTCAGACCCCTTAATGTTTTTTTTTTTTTACATTTTGTTATGTTGCAGCCTTATACTAAAATGCTTTAAATTATGTATTATTTTCACTTCATTCTACACTTCATACCCCATAATGACAAGGCAAAAAGAATATTTTTGATAACCTTGGGGAAAAAAGTCTGGCTATAGATTAAACAATAAAGACCTGTTTATGACTGTGATTAACATACCTCATAATAATATGTATATATACATAAAAAGGGAATAAAATTAATTAAATAAGTTATTCTGTGCTTTACAGATAGTAAAGACAAAAATATAGAAAAACATATATACTGTACATCTGATACACTAGAGAGGGAAGGGGACAGGTTGCCTGTAGTCAGCTTCTCAGTCTAAGGAAAGTGTACACAATTCATTGAAATAGGTGAGAAGGGGTTGCCATTTAAAAAAAAAAAGAATCCTCCCTGCCACTGGTATTATATTTTACTTTTTTCAAATTTAAGAAAGAAAATCAGATCCATTAACCAGAGAAAAGATGAAGGGGGAAGGGGAGATTTCCAGGACAGCAGAATTCTACACCAAGCTAGCAATGATGCAAACGCAACCACATCCGCTTGCCTGCGGTTCAAAGGATGTTGTTCAGATGATACCCCAAAAATAATTTTGAAGAAAGAATTCCAGTAAAACCGTAGTTTGGGGCAAAGCGCAAACATGTGACTAAGGTTACATGGTGAAACTTTACACCTGTCACATACATCAGGGATGTAAGTGTATATTACAGACAGTTTAGCTTTAGAAAGGTGCACTCTATGCACTACTTTAAACTTTATAAATCCAAGCTAGGCACATGATTTAGAAGTGCGTATAATGTATTTTCCAATACTTTGCCCCAGTAGTAATCTTCAAGCCCTACACTGTAAAAAAAATCCAGTTAAATTTACGATGCCACATCCTGCCTTGGAGAGGAGGGGAGGGTAAGGAGTGGCAAATACACCATACGGGCCCAATGGCCGGACATGGGAGAAGCACAGTGGTAAGTCCTGCCCTTCGTAGGGGGTAGATTCTATAACACAGCGACCGGGGCAGAGAGAGCTCTGGCAAGGGAGATGTGGGTCTACCTGCAAGGAAAGGGGAGACTGTGCCAAAGAAGATACATCACAGGAGGTTAACAATGAGACCAAAAACCTGTTGAGCACTTACTCCGGTACAGGGCATGTAGCACAAGTACTGGGTCTGACCACGAATCAGAATTCGAGGACTAGGAGAAAGAACATCCAGAGTTTACAAAGTCGTGAACACGCATGGGAGAGAAGAACGCACGGCTTCACCTTCTTGGAGGGGAAAGGCACTATGCACTTAGCGAAGATACGCCACTTCAGGGAGTAGAGCTGCCTTGTAGAAGGGGCTCTGGCCTGAGTGATCGTGTTAACCACAGTGGGCGGTAGACCAGATAGGTCCACCACATCTTGTCCAGGGACCAGACATGGAGATCCCAGAGGTCTGGGCGTGGGTGCCAGAGGGTGCCCCGTCCCTGAGAAAGCAGGTCCTTCCTCAGGGGAATTTGCCAGGGAGGAGCTGTCACGAGGAGTGTGAGGTCTGAGAACCAGGTCTGAGTGGGCCAGTACGGAGGCACGAGGGTGACCTGCTCCTCGTCCTTCCTGACTTTGCTCAGAACCTCTGCAAGTAGGCTCACTGTGGGGAACGCATATTTGCGCAGCCCTGGGGGCCAGCTGTGTGCCAGCGTGTCTGTGCTGATGGGGGCTCCCTTCAAGGCATACTAGAGCGAGCAGTGGGTGGATTCTTGGGAGGCAAACAGGTCTACCTGTGCCCTACTGAATTGACTCCAAATCAGCTGGACCGCCAGAAGTTGGAGTCTCCACTCTCCTCTGAGTGTTACCTGCCATGATAGAGCATCATGCATGCCCGTTGCACATGGTGCCCCAGCCGGATATGGAGGTGTCCGTCGTAGCCACAACGCACCTGGACACTTGGTGTATGGGGACTCCTACCTGGAAGAACGCAACGTCAGTCCAAAGGCTGAAAAGGCAGTGAGCCGCGGGCGTTAGAGCCACGCGATTTGTGCCGCGGCGCCATACATGCCTCGGGACTAGGTCCAGTGCTGTAGTGGTCTCATATGCATCAACCCAAGTGGCGTGACCGCCGCTGAGGATGCCATATGCCCCAGGAGCCTCTGAAAGTACTTCATTGGGACCGACATTTGCTGCCTGGATAAGTTCAGGCAGTTCAGCACCGACTGCGCACGCTCGTTCTTGACTCTAATTCAATTCTAATTCACTCTAATTCCATGCCGAGGAAAGACATGATCTGAACCGGTGAGAGCTTGCTCTTTTCACAGTTGACCCGAAGCCCAAGGTAGTTCATTATGCGTACGCCCACTTCCCTTAGTGGGGGACGGGCAGCCTCCATGACCTTCGTGAAGACGCGGGGGAGACAGGGACAAGTCGAAGGGGAGGACCGTGTACGGCAAGGGAGACGTGAGTCTACCTGCAAGGAAAGGGGAGACCGTGCCACAGAAGATACATCACAGGAGGTTAACAAGGAAACCCGAAAACCTGTTGAGCACTTACTCCGGTACAGGGCATGTAGCACAAGTACTGGGTCTGACCACGAATCAGAATTCGAGGGCTAGGAGAAAGAACATCCGGAGTTTACAAGTCGTGAACACACATGGGAGAGAGGAACGCACGGCTTCACCTTCTTGGAGGGGAAAGGCGCTATGCACTTAGCGAAGATACGTCACTTCAGGGAAAGAGATGATCTGAACTGGGGAGAGCTTGCTCTTTTCAAAGTTGACCCAAAGCCCTAAAACGACTGAGACAGGGACAAGTCGAAGGGGAGGACCTTGTACGGATACGCCTGACCGTTGAACTCGAACCGTATGAAGGGCCTGTGTGGAGGTAAAATCGAGACCTGAAAGTTTGCGTCCTTCAGGTCTACTGCCGCGAACCAATCTTGATGCTGGATGCAAGACAAAATGTGCTTCTGTGACAGCATCTTGAATGGGAGTCTGTGCAACGCCCAGTTCAGGACTCGCAGGTCCAGGATTTTCTGCAACCACCGTCCTTCTTGGTAACAATGATGTAAGGGCTGTAAAAGCCACTCTTCATCTCAGCTGGAGGGACAGGCTCTATCGGGTCCTTCCGTAGAAGGACGCTGATCTCCGCATGCAGAACGGCGGCACTCTCGTTCTTCACCGACGTGAAGAGAACGGCGTGGAACCGGGGCAGATGCCTAACGAATTGAATCGCATAGCCGAGTCGGGCAGTTCTGGCCAGCCAGCGTGACGATTTGGGAAGCGTTAACCATGTTCCCAAGCTCCGGGTGAGGGGCACTAAGGGTTGGATCGCATCCTATGTTCCTGGGGGTGTGGCCTTGCAGTGGGGGGGAAGCAGGGAGAGCCGCGTCGGAGAGCGGGGCTCCGACCCGAGGCGGGAGTGCTTTGTGCGACCGGCACAAAGGAGGAGGACCTCTTGGGGCATCTTCGGAACTCATCACCGGTGCCCAACCGGGGATGTGGTTTGTGTGGTGCAGCCGTGCATGAGAAGGTGGGGTCTGGGTTCGTGATGCCTGGGCTGTAATTGCCGGTGTTTGATGGCCGCGGGGGCGGCTACCGTGAAAAGTCAGCTCCTTCCTCAGGTGGCCTGTCTCATGGATGTTTAGGAGCCCTTTTAGGGGTCGCCGTGGGCGAGTAGTAGGCTCGAGCTGGGGTGGAGCTGGTTGGGTCGCTGGTTGGGACGCCCTCGGCAAACAGACGGGGTGCACACTCTTGAGCCGCGCCGGGGCAAGATGTGCTGTATGGCCTCCAACTGTTGCTTCACCGCCGAGAAATGCTGGGCGAAGTCCTCGACGGTGTCGCCGAAGAGGCCAGCCTGGGAGATGGGGGCATTAAGGAACTGGGCCTTGTCTGCCTCCATCATCTCAGCCAGGTTCAGACATAGGTGGCACTCCTGGACCACAAGTGTCGACATCGTCTACCTGATGGCTCGCGCTGTGACCTTCGTCACTCAGAGGATAAGAGGCCGAGCGCAGTTCTTGCAGCACATCAGGATCAGAACTACCCTTGTGCAGATCACTTAGTGCATTGGCCTGATGGACTTGTAGAAGGCCCATGGCGTGCAAGGTGGAAGCGGGCCTGACCGGCAGCGCTGTAGGCTTTCGTCGCCAGAGACGACGTCTTCCTAAATGCTTGGGAAGGTAGTGCCGGCCGATTCCGCAAGGTGGCGGTGCTCAGCGGGCACAGGTGTGCCGCGATCACCTAATCCACCTGGGGAATAGTGGCATAACCCTCGGCCGCCCCAACCTCGAGGGTAGTGAGGGTGGACAAGCTGAAGGATCGGGTCCAACCAGTAATACAGCTGTGAGTGATCAGTGGCGGGCAGAGGGTTCCACTCAAGCCCGACACTCGCGGCGGCCCGGGAAAACATGGCAGTGAGTTCAGCATTCGCCTCAGACAGGGTTACTACACCCGAAGGCTGCAGTCGGGTCAAGTCTTCAGCATCCGACACCACTAGGACGCCCTCCAATGCTGTGATCGATATCTCATCCGGGTCTCGGGCTCCGGATATTAAAATAATGCAGTAAACACGTAGAGACATTACTCTGTGTCACTCACACAAATACTAAACGCTATCAGCATAACACCTGTGAAATTAAAATAACAATAAAGTTGCTCGCTCAAACATTGACTCACATGCATCGGGTCTGTTGGTGAAACCATGTCTAAAGGTGAAGTTGAGCTTGTTATTAATCCTCTTATAACAGACATCCAATCATAAGAGACTTCTGGAAATGGGCAAAATATCTGGCATTAATTTAGAAGGGAATCAGTTTATTGTAAGTCAGTTTGCTGATGACACTGCCCTTTTTTTTTTTTTTAAATGAACAGCAAATACCACTAGCACTTCAGTTTATTAAGATTTTCTCAAAATGTGAGTTATTGGCCATCCATGATCATCCATATGCCAGTTAAAAATGACATTACATATTTAGGTATCTTGATATCTAAGTCGGTGGATAATTTAGAAAAAATGTATTTTGATAAAAATATAGAGAAATGTTCATTAATTATGAATACTTGGCTGCAGAGAGACATGACGATATTCGGAAGAATTCTATTGATAAAAGTAGAGAGTCTTTCTAGATTCATTTATCCATGTTTCACACTAGCAGCTTCTGCTAAAAAGATAAAATAAATAAATTGAATTTTGATTTTAAATGGAAAAGGAAAAATCATTATATACGTAAAAGTGATATGATTATAGATTATGAAGATGGAGGTTTTAAGACGATTGACTTTGACATTATGAATGGGGCTATCAGGCTTAAATGGTTACAATAGTTTTTTTTAATAATGAGTCCTCATTCTGGATTGAGATTCCTTCAGCTGTATTTAAAAAATGTGGTGGCATACATTTTCTGTTACAGTGTGACTTTGGTATTTCTTTGGCACTTTTTGCAAAAGCAGCATTTAGCCGGATGCAACTCCCTGTAAAACTATCTATTATATTGGAAATTGATGTTCAAACATAATTTTAGCCCACATAACATGTAAATGTGTAATAACAGATGTATAACAAAGAGCAGAAAATCTTTGTTTATTGATGAGTGCTGGCAGAAAGGCATATGGTCAGTAACACATGTTATGGATAACTTTGGGAATATAATGAGTAAAATACAATACAATATATACAATATAAGTTGCTCACCTAATGTGTATGAGAAAAGTATTAAAAGTATCCCATTATTGATGATTAAAGTAGTTAAGGAACCATTCAAATATTCAGTGGGAAAAACCTAAATTGCATGATCTCATGATAGAAAATGTAAACTTTGCAGATAAAAAATGCTCTAACAGATTTTTGAGAGATGGATTACTACAACAATGTTTTCAAAGTCCTGTAAAGAGATCTTCAATTTTTCATCATTTGGAGATGAAAGGAGTGAAATTAGAACCAATTGCTTTTCAGTTCCCATTGCCCCTTAATGTAAAGAGGTGCAGTTTAGAATTATGAATCATATTTATCCAACTAAAGAATTAAAAAAAATAATAAGATTTAATGTTGGGCACTCAAATCTGTCAAATATACAAGTCCGAGATAAAAACAGCTGAACACTTGTTTTTTCAATGTAATTTGGTGTATTCATTCTGGAAGGATGCATTTAGCTGGATGCAACAAAAAATACCTGCAAGACTGAACATGGGAAATTTCATGGGAAATTGTTACATTTAGTTTAAGGAAAGGATTAAGGATTAATTAAGGATAAAAATGTATCTTATGTTACTAATAACTAATTGCTTTTGTTGAAATTTTATATACACAAATGTATCAAAATACCTCCCCGATTATTTGCTTTTAAAGAGGAATTTTCAACGTATTTAGAGACATTGAGTGGAATGAAAAGTCCCAAAGCAAAATATGTGTATTCGTTGTTGAAGGATTGGTTTTGTAATGTAAAAATCTCCTATTCCCCTACTTTATATTTATATTCGTTTATTTTACTTATTTACTTTTTTTATTTATTGTTTGGTATGTTGCGGAGAATGTGATGTGTAAATTGAATTATAATCTCAGTCTTTGTTTGTAAATCTTTCGGGTATGACTGCCTTTCTGTTGATTCATACAAGAATAAAATAATAATAATAATAATACAAAAACAGACTTCCGGAAAAGAGTAAGTAACCAATGACATTTGAGTTTACAATCAAAAGAGCAAAGCCCACCCCACGACTGCCAAAAATAAAAGTGTTTGAGCGAGCAAAAGCAGCAGATGAGATTAAATAGAGCGGGAGATTTTAGGGAATTGTCTTGTCGTGTTGTCAGGCATGTCCTCGCGTGGGAGATCTTGTATTGCGCGCGTGAGATCTTCCCGTTTCCTCGTGCGGCAATGAACTACTGCCTGCCAGTGTCAATAATGCGCGCGAGGGTTTAAAACGCGCGCGCGGATTAATGCCGTTGAAATGCTTTCATACCTGCCACTGATAAACACCCCCACAGCATGATGCTACCACCACCATGCTTCACCGTTTGTACGGTATTGCGCAGGTGATGAGTTGTGCCTCGTTTCCTCCAGATGTGATGCTTGGAATTTAGGCCAAACAGTTCAATCTTCGTTTCATCAGACCAGAGAATCTTGTTTCTCACAGTCTGAGAGTCCTTTAGATGCTTTTTTGTCTTGCACTGAGGAAAGGCTTCTGTCTGGCCACTCTGCCATAAAGCCTAGGGCTGAGTTTCCCGAAACCTTCTTAACGCTACGTCGTTCTTAAGTTACACCTTAAGCTGTACCTTATCGTTAATACGTGTTTCCCGAAACGTTCTTAGTTAAGTATACCTTCTGTAAGTCATACGTTCGGAAGGTTGGTCTGGAGCACTCTTAGCTATACCTTATCACTGTTGGCAGTTCACTCCGCTAGAGGGCACCACTGCAAAAAGCTTCTTTACATCTTAGTCTATACGAATATTATTTTAAATTGAATACACCCAGTGTTCAATTAGGCTAATTCAAGTGTTTTCATGCTAATAATAAAATTGTCATCACACTGATTGTTGTTAGCTTTTTAATTATATTATCCAAAGGTACATCAGCTGGCAAACCATTCGAAAGTAAAGGCTTATTCGTCTATTTAAAGAGAATGACTGTGGTGGGGAATTTGGTCAAACTATTGCAGCGATACAGCGAATAGTTGTGCTAAATCAAAGTCCGCGCCGTCCGCGAAGCCATTTGGTGTATGTGCACTATTATATTCGCGAAAACTTTAGTCCCCTGGCTACCATGTCAGAAGATACAATTCAAAAGAAATTTCGCCTGCCACGACAGCAAATTCAGCAGCTTTTAGATCTTATTAGTCCGGATGTGTCAAGACAAACTCGACGGAACCACCCCTCAGCCCCGAAATTCAGCTGCTTGCGGCTCTCTGTTTTTATGCAGTGGGGAGTTTTCTGGAGGTGGTTGGGGATGGATATGGACTGAGTAAGACCTCGGTGTGGCGGTGCGTTCGTTCAGTCACAAACATCCTGCTCCGTCGTGCCACAGATTATATCCGCATGCCTTCCGCCAGGCACGAAGTGATGGATGCGCATCAAAGCTTCCATGCCATTGCCGGTATACCACAAATAATAGGGCTTGTCGACGTGACACTTATCCCCATAGCCAACCCATCAGCGCTCAACCAGGCCTTCATCTGTCGTAAGGGCTTCGCGGCCATCAATGTCCAGGTGGTGGTGGACCACAGGGGGATGTTTGCAGACGTGGTGGCAAAGTGTCCTGGTAGCGCACACGACAGCTTTTTATGGGCCAATTAAGTAGTGGGTTAGACGCATGACACGTTTGAGCACGAGGTTGTGCGTTCGCGCACTCTTTCCGAAATTATATAAAATATCCAGGGTTTAATTTAGTTTGCAATTTGTAAATTTTTTTTTTTATAATATCCCATGAGTCCAAATAAATGCAATTTCCACTATTTCTGAAGTGCTTCTTTTAAAAAGAACACCGCTTTCTCACATAACGCAGTGAAGCAGCCCCTGCACGAGAGAATAATTGATTCTCGAGCCATCGATATCAACAAATTCAGCACCATCGCCACGGACAGCACCGGGTAACGTCGCACGTAAGAAGGTATATCTTAAGCGGCTTCCTAAGGCATGGTCCGAGGAACACACCTAGAAATGGTATACCTTCAGTTAAGTTATACCTTAAGAGTCTTCGTAGCGCGCTAAGAGACAACGTTATCGGGAAACTCAGGCCAGATCAGTGGAGTGTTGCAGTGATGGTCGTCCTTCTGCAAGTTTCTCCACATATGATCTCTGAAGCTCTTTGATAATAAAGTTATCAAAAAATCGGGTTTTTGCTTTGTCATTATGGATTATGGCATGTAGATTGATGTGAAAAAATAAATAATTTAAAGCATTTTAGCATAAGGCTGGAACATAAAATGTGAAAAAATTAAAAGGTCTGAATACTTTCTGAATGCACTGCACATATATATATATATACTGTATATATGTCCATGCTTATGGAGGACTAAACATGCAAAAATAATAAATAAATACATAAATAAATAAATGTAATAATAAGAAAATAAATAAAGGATAAATGTCTTGATAAAACAAATATAATTCGTTTTTAATGAAAGTTATTCCTGAATTTATTTTTGTATGACTTTTTTTTCCTTTATTTATTATTTTCTCTTTTTATTTTTATTCTTTAAAAAAAAATTATTCTTTCATTTGTTTTTATTTTTATTATTTATTTATGCATTCATTTATTTTTATATTTATTTATTCCCACATGTATTTATTTCTATATTTAAATATTCCCACATGTATTTATTTTTGTATTTATTCTTACATTTCTGTCTCTTGTATGATAATGATGTGGGCGGCTCCTGCTTACCATTGGCTTATTATATGAAGCGTGTGCTCGATTACTCTTGACTTGTTTTGATGTGACACTAGGTCATAGCAATATCATGTAAACTATAGCTATTTGTGGGGCTAAAAACATAAGAGCTTCAGTCAAGCCAAGATTTATTGGTTATACTAAACTCACAAAATAAATGGGGAGCTGTTTCTTCAACAAATCCACAAAATGAGCAAGTTTCATAAATTATATGATTTAACCTTGTCTTTTTCTTTTTTTCTGTGTATATAACTTCATATTTTGATATCTGCAAATCCCTAATATTGTTTTCTGTTGTTATGATTGTTCATTGTAAAAGAGACAACCATGCTTCATTTCCCTGATCGTTTATGTATGTATATAAATCTATAGCTGACGCTTCATATCTAGAGAGTAGCGCGACATGCGAATGAAGTCGATAATAACGCATCAAATGACTGTTTCATTTAGAGTAGAGGTGCTTATTGATGGTTTAGGAGAGCTGTATACCGGTATGAATGTCTTAGCACATCCTGGATTGTTAAACTCTCTGCAAAACGTTTCCCTGCATATTAAAAATCTGTGCGAGTCAGGGTGTGTTAAGGTGGGACATCCATCTGCTTCCGATAATACTATTGAGCTCTTAACCTTTGATGCACTGGAGCTCCGCAAGGACCGTCTCCCTCATTTCCATGTTGCACACAGTAAAGTAAAAATAAATACACGTATAAATAAATAAATATATATGGGAATATATAAATATGGAAATAAATATATGTGGGAATAAATAAATATAAAAAATAAATTAACACATAAATAAAAAAAATATGCAAAATAAATGAATAAATAATTAAAAGCTAAAAAGAATAAAAATAAATATAGAAAATAATAAAGGAATAAAGTCATACAATAATAAATTCAGGAATAAATTTAATTAAAAACTAATTATATTTGTTTTATCAAGACATTTATTCCTTTATTTATTTTTGGATTATTACATTTATTCATTTATTATTTATGCAGGTTTAGTCCTCCATACATGCTATTTGTCAGCTATAAGTTTACAGTTTGAATCTGGATGAAATGAAACAGACACACACCAGCATTCACTTTCAAGTTTCACTTCTTCAACACTACTTGTACAAAACTATACAGTATTGAGGAGTAACAGAGGACAAATATGATGTCATTTAAAAAAGGAAACTGAAGTCGTAAGGTGCAGTAGAATATGAGATTTTGCACACACAAATGAATCTAATGCATGTAACTTTTATTTACCCAGAGTTCTGATTCATTTCAGTCTTAGAATCCCGGCATTGTAAATCCTGTTGTAAATGGTCTTGTAGGTCAGTGTAGGTCAGTGCCCCTGCTGTCTCCTGTCATTGGCAGTCTGAAGCTTGTGTCTGGAGATGGCACCAGGGTTGGTACAGTGATCAAACTGCAGTGCCCCTCCAGACACCGTGCAGTGAGCGGCAGTCACATCTCATGTGTGTGGAGCAGCAACGACATGCAGTGGACTGGAGGGACACCAGAGTGCATACGTAAGACAATCACAAACATTGTCACAGACAATTACAAACTTCATTCGATCCAGATGCAAACAGGCTTATATGCTAATTGCCTTGTGAACCCTCCAAATGAATGCCACCTCCTCCTTACATGATCTGATCTATTTTGAGATTGTCTTCATCAGCCAATATTAATTAAACAATAATTATTAGTAAAGACATATTTTACAAATTAAATTGTATTTACTAAAAAGACACACATTATCTTTATTTAGCAAATGTTTAAACAATAAGTTTAATTGATGAAACATATATGATTTCAGAGCACTTTAACAGTCCACTCAATCAGTTAATTGAAAAAGTGTTGAAGAAGGGTTTCTAAATGCTTCTGAGAAATCTTACAGCCTTAATCAGTCTACAGTCAGGTACATGAGGACATCATGTCTTGCACTGATAATGTCTGTGCTCCTACAAGAATAGTGTTCATGGGTGATTAGGAAACAGGAAGCCACTGATCTTTGTGAAAAACATTGCACATCTCAAGCCTACAGTTGAGAGCAATCCATTTAGGAATTGCAATTTGCAGTTCGTCAATCTGTCGTGTTCTAGCAGGATGTGTTTCTGTGTTCCATCTGCACTATTTTCAATGTAATTAGTTGGTTTATCTATATATGAGTTACACAGATGCTTGAATCATCTCATTGATTTTTAGTTTTTTTGAGATTTTTGAGTTTTTAGGACGCTGTGTCAAGTTAAATGTAGTTAACATTTTCATATTGGTGTCTGGAGATCCCTGCATTCTGTTGTGCTTCGTCCAGCTCTCATTCTGTGGCTGCGCTGCTTGTGAGGTTTGTTGAGGCGCGCTGACTGCCCCCTGCTGACACACCTCAGAAAACATGAAATGACATGAACTTGACAGGTCTTATCCTTATGTTGTTTCTTTCTTCTGTGAGGGGTCAGGCAGAATGACAGCTTCTGACACATTCACATTCATTGTATGGAAAAAGATGCAGTGAAGTGAACGGTGACTGAGAATCCTGTGAATAGAGCGTGTGTTTTGCATCACTGTGCGTCTGATTGTGTGCGTTTGAACAGCTCTCACACGGTTTGAGGACGAGGGCTTCCGCTTGGCTTTTCTCATATCCTTCATCAGTGTGGTTTTCATTCTCTTCATGAGCATCATCTTCATCACTTCCTGTCTGGTGAGCTACGTGAGGCGAGACGAGAGGAGAAAGATGGAGAGGTGAGAGTCAAATAAAACCACGCACATGCATTGTCTCACAATGTACTGCATCCTAACTGAAACAGGACCTCCAAACAAAAGGTGCATATCATTTTAGTCAACAAAAATATTATATTTCAGTTGAGGATAATCAGCAAAATATCAAAAGCATGCATCAGACATATTAAAGGGGAATATGAAAATGTTTAATATGCTCGATTAAAGCTGATCCCCTGAAATAAACATATATAATGAATCTACTGAAGGATGAGTGACTTTTAGAAGTGACTCTGTTGTGAAATATACAAATTATCAGATGTCCAGACAAATGTGCATAATCAAATGTAAATCTGACCTTTCTGTCACAAGACAGATATAAAGAGAACTCTGTAGTTACTGTGTTTTGCCTTTGAAGGGCAGTATTGGTGTTTGATTAATATTCAATGTGCTGACATCTAAATTAATTGCTTGTTTTCATTCAAATCAAAAAATATCATTAAAACTGTTCTACACTTAAAAAACGTGTCATCTGATTCAACACCAACAGCTCAAATAAAAAACATAAACTGAATGTAATCTAAAGCCTTCTAATAAAGTAATCCATGTGCGCTCTTTTGTTTTACTCCAATGTTGGTTATTTAAGCAGCTTAAAGTTTTGTATCCAGTTTGGCTGTTGAACTAAAATGACTGGCATAATCCAAATATGCCACAAATTCACGTGTCAAAGACAAAAACCACCGAAAACTGTCAAGGGGATGACTTTCTGTGAATAATAACTTTCATTTGTTATCCACAAAAAGAACACTTGGAATATAGTGCATGAGTCACATGGAGTACTTTTACTGCACTTATACATGTACTATATGGAAAAGGCAGCCTGGACATTTTGCTAAATTTCTGCTTTGTTCCATGGCAGAAAGAAATAAGATGGTTAGGAATGTGAGGCAGCCTGAAGTTAGCATGGAGCAAAATACATATTTTCCAATGTTCTGTATAATATTAGCTGTACTATTCTAGAATATCTGGATCTAGGAAGCCGTATAGATGGCTGCCTCAGATGGAAGGATTTTGAGATAGAGCCAGATTGCACTACAACCTTGATGAACATGAATATGCTGGTGAATGGTGGTGTGTGTCCTGTGATTGTCATGTGTAGAGCAAGAAAAAGGGAGGAGGCAAAGTTTTGGCATCAAATAGACATTGAGGGTCTGGAGCAGCAGAGAGAAGGGTTACACAACCACAAAACCAGAAACAACAACAACAACAACAGCAACAACAGCACAGAGGAGAGAGACGACACACAAGAACAACAGCAGACAACCAAACATTTACCCACGGTGACCTGCAGGTATTTCCCGAGCTCTCCAAGTCCTTTCTTAAAGCATTCACAACCCCTTGTGTTTACATAATGTTCCACAAGAACAGCATATTTAGTAGGATCGACTGGATGGTGAAAATGGTCTTTGTATGACTGGTGGTTGGAGCGGAGAAGCTGAACAATAAGAGGAAAGATGGAGCAAGCTAATTTATTTGAAAGAAAAGACAGAACTTCACTAATTCATTAATGCTACATTAAATAACAAGACCTGAAAACCCCCACGGTGCAAATGAGCGCCACCTAGTGGTAATGATGTAGAAATATGAAAATAGAGCTTCTTAAAATATCACTAAAATATACAGTTCAAGTGGTTATAAACAGAATCATGAAGTGAAATATGATCTGTAAAACAACGAAGAGAAACGTCTCATGTCTGCTCTGATCACTGCTTCTGTAAGTCTCAATGAGCCACAAACTCTATATCAGCTCTTACTTTAGGCTGTTTTCTACAAAATGAGACATTTTCTACTTGTCTATGATCTTGCTTGGGTGAACAATCCAATGTTTTGTCTCAGATGTCCAGAACAAAATATGCAGTCCAGCAGAAATCTCATGATACACAAATCACTGGCAATATCCAGTATGTTCAGTACAGGGCTGGACTGCGAAGAGAAATCAGCCCGGGATATTACATAGCGACTGGCCCAAAAGTTGAATTAGAGGGGGGGGTTCACTGTCCTTTTCTGCATAACGCAGACCTCATTTTAGCTTATCGCAGTCCATTCGTTTCATGGCCGACCCACCATTATTATTGATTATTATTGATTATTATTTTTAGTTTTGTTTTTTGAAAAATTGCAGGTCGCAGACAAAATATAGAGGGGTTGAACGCACATACACGTACAGAAGTCCATGGCACTCACTTTTTCCTGCAGTCCAGTATTTCATCAGAACATGACATTTATGATTGAAAACATCACATGACCATGTACAGATGGACCAAATGTGACTTATGAAATACCGCTATATGATCAAACCGTTCTGATATGCTTTATGAATATATGATGTTTCACAGGTGTCATCAGTAAGGGGGAGGACAGACACTTCTGTGGGGGGCTTCTTGTAGACCACCGTTGGAATTGACAGTACTTATTCAGCACACCTGCACCACCTGTACAGATGATCTCTATATGAGGAGGTCATCTAAGTCTATGGAGCCCACAAGACCCCGACTGAGAATGAATCCTTTTAGTTTGTTGTTTTAATGATTGCGAATGTGTTTCCCAGCCGTGTTCAATTGAATGTTGTTTTGGTTACTCTGTGCATGAAATAACATGTATTGTCACATAATACTGCATCAGTATTTACTGTATACTGCTCATTTCTGAAAAAGTATGCAATGCAGTATACATTAGGAAACAATGTCTTAAATACATGTTTTATATGGTTATCAATGACCCATGCCACATTACTTGAACATTAATTATGCATTTATAGTGTTTCTTCATTTTGCTTGATTTTTATTCAACCCTTGCGGCCTTTATCATTTATCTTTAGTACTTTTTAAAAATCTTTTATGTTTAGATTTGACTGTTGTTTTATATATATATTAAATGCTTATTACAAACAAATAATCATTTTCAAATGTTTTTAGGAGTATTTTTGATCAATTTAATGCATTATTGGTGAACAGAAGCATTTACAGTATTTTCCAAAAACACAAAAATGTTTTGAAAGCTTTATTCTGTAAACATCCACGTCATATCTCCACTTCAATTCAGCTGTTACAGAAATATAGAAGATATAAAGAAAATCATTGTGTTGTTTTTATAATGGCTGATAGCAGAACAACTTTACATGTTTCTTTAAGTACTTTACGGTTTCACCCCAGGCTAACAAATTTGGTTAGTTTACAGATGCCGTACAAACTCTGACCACCACTGCTCACTCGCAAGGTGTCAAATACTGGCGCTGGTGATAGTTTAAAAAAAAATCATAGTCATATTTTAAAAATAATATTTGTCTTTTAACATGGGGAACAAGGGGTTGTCAGATTTGGTGCTGCTCGGCATCAAAAAGTTTGAAAACACCTGCCCTAATGTTTTACACCAGTAGGTTTTTAATATATATATATATATATACAGTGTGTGTGCGTGGGTGAGTTGTGCCTGTATATGTGTTCACAGGAATGACTGTGATGTTCCTGTGAGCTCTGGAATGGATCTCTTCACATTTAAAGACCATAGTCACATTTATGGCTAAACAACAGATACCTAAATTATGACAAAAACGTTCTTAAAAATAGGGAGAAGAAAATGTGTAAAAGGTATGTAAAGAACAAACAAACAGAGTAATTGAATGTGACATTAAAAGACACACTGCATGAATGTGATCATGATTGGCCTTCAGACATACAGGCCAATTCTTCTGAAAAAAGACAATTAACAGTCATTCGTCTTGACAGCTTTTGTGTCTCCTTAACTGGAAGAGAGAGAGAGAGAGAGAGTGATATCACTATTGCTAAAAAATAAACCGCAAGAATGACATAAAATAACTAGCTTAGAATATTAACTTTGACCTCCTGAGGAGAACAAACAACATTTCCTGTAGGTTAAGCATCTCCCTTCACAGTCTCTCTGATGACATAAGGGCATATCTAAATTTATAAATGACAATAATATCACCCCCCTTAATATCTTCTGCCTCTGACTAGCAACATGAAGTAGCAATTTTAGTTTATAGCTGTCACATAAATTAAAGGTTATTGCCATTTAAAAAAAAAAAAGAGAGAGAATGCCCTTTGATATTTGGCTGCCACCTGCATTATTTTACACAGAACCTTTAAGCTCAACTTACACACACACACACACACACACACACACAGTGGACTCATTGCAAAATATTGGTCTCCTTTTACAGAAACCACTTTCTTTATTTAATCCTGTCTTTGAGAGTCTGTGATTCAGGCTCTGTTTGCTCTGTGTCCCTGTTAAAAGTGTTCGTTCGTTCCACTAGACGGCAGCAAGTACCAGGAAATAGAAATGTTCCTCTATCACTTTCCATCACAATATACAGATGTGAAAAGCAGGATGACGCTCTAATGCAGCTGAACACTCGCCATGTGCTCGTTCATAGACATTCAGTCTATTTTATGATCACACACTGTTTCCTCAAAGATCTCGGCCTCTGAGTGGAAAATGAGGCTGTGATGGACACACAGTCAGTTCAGTGGTTGTACTGCTGTGGGCGTGTGTCTGTGCCGTCGTTCATCCAATGAAATGTTGAAAAATGTCTTTAAAAAAAACCTTAGTCTTGGACACATGGGTTATGAAAAAAATGTGTGACCTAAGACCTCATGACAGGACAATGTCTTGAACAGACTGAATTCCTATGGCTTATAGTTTTTATTTTGCGTAAAATAAAATATGTCATCTACCCTGACTGACACATTGTTTTAAAACTGACAGATACCAGTACACAGCACCACCATGTGTTTGCCTGAACACAAACTAAGGAACGGTCCCCATATTGCTATACTGCAAGCTCATATCTTCTGAAGTGAGGAGAGTTTATCACAGTGTTAGAATGTGTGTGTGTGTGTGTGTGTGTGTGCGTGCGTGTGTAAGTAACATACCTGTCTGAGTGTGCTGATGTCACACACCTGGATTGGGCCTCTGAACTCCAAAAGCAGTGATGAAGACATTAATGACGACGATGATGAAGACGCAACCTGTTGTGATGTTCTCCAAAACATTCAGACGCAGATGTTTCTGCTCATCATTCAGATTCCACTTCACTACAATAAAAACACACACATAAAATCAGCCTTGGAAATATTCAGCCCACATGATCGTTTCACTCTCCAATCGGGGCAGAGGGTACAATATTAACAGAGATATTATTATTAAACCACAAATGCAGTTAACATTATTAATATTGCATTTGTCACATTGAAAAGCACATCTGACAGTAAAGCATTCATTTGCGAGGCAGATGTGAATTTAATGATATTAACAACAAAAAAAGTCAACATTCTGACAGTAGGACTTTTGTAAGGATGTTTCTCTTTCATCAGGATCTTAATTATTAAATGAACTTCTTCCACTGAAGTTAATCAGAACTGAACATACAGGAGAAAAAATCATAGCTTCATCCTTAATTCACGGGAGTCCAGACTGTAAAGCTTTTGTTCAATTCTCTGTTGTACTTGTCCTTATGAACATTTACCATAGTCCTTGCAGAGTATCCAGAGTTGAACTGTGCTATTATAAGTAAGATTATGGTAAACACATGTAAATCCACGCTCAGATGTAATTATGCTTTCTAAAAAACAAACTATGGAATTTGTAATAAAAAACAATATCCATGAGGAAACTACAGTATGAAAACAACTGCCATAAAAGGGGCTTATATTCCCCTGAATATTGAATTTTAATAATAAATATAGCTGCAAGCAGTGATGATGGGCCCAAGCACCATGGGTCCATTTCCACCCGGTGGCTTTCGGAAAACAATGCATGATGGACACAAAGCAAGACAAGTTCCTCAAAACATGAATCTACAAAGAAAAGAATATTAAAATTGTATGCATTGCCATGGCAACACAATTTAAAATATCAAGAGTCCCTTCACAATTTTACATCAGTGGTGTCCTAACATCATTCTAAACTATTTTGAAGTAATTCAGGTAAACATAAGAAGACTATTTTAAAGTCTGTGGTGGTGGTGCTATGACCGTGACCCACAATAGCCACATCCATGTGATTAGCCCCAAGACTAAACATACATCTCAATTTTGATCTAAATCACACAATGCATGCAGAAGATATGAGACTCTTCCTGTTGCATTTTCACCATTATTTTACTGCCTCGCTATGGCAACTGTTCAAAATATTAAAAATCAGTTTGCAATTAAAAAAAATTTGGTGACAGTCTCAGGAATCTCCTATGAGGAGTATTTAAAATTACAGAGCATGCAATTTTGTAAAAATACAAAATGGCGGTTCCTGTTAGGCGGAGCCCAGTGACTGTAATTATGAAAGTTGTCTGGGTTGATGATAACTATATAAGTACCAATTTTGGTGAATGTAGGTGAAAAAGGGGGTGCTGCACAGCCCCACACCCCAAAAGGACCCCCCTACAACTTTTGCCCAGCCCTATTGGCAGACAACTCTGATGTGTGTTCAGAATTTCATTCGTTTTAAGTATGTTAAGTACCTCAGAAGTACTCAAAACCTTCAAAAGAATAATAATAATAATAATCCTTAGAAGAACAATAGGGTCTTTGCACTTTCAGTTCTTGGGCCCTAATTATAATCACAGTAACATTTATTAAAAATATATACAATATTTATGCCAAAACAATATAGTTGCTACAGTAAGAATGGTAATGTGTGGATTTAAAATAATGTAATTAAATAATGTCATTATTCTGTTTACCTCATCACTGCGGTTTAGAATGTTGGGGCTGTTTAATCTGGTTTTATGAACCAAACCAACCAGCTCTTAGGTGAATCACAACATTACAAACATTGATTTGAAGCAAAAAAAAACTATTTAAAAATCGGACAAAAATACAAAGATACAAGACTGTGTACTTAACTACAATCCAATGAAGAAGGGAATTAACTACAATCCAATGAAGAATTGTGAAAGACATAATCAAATTAAGAACATGAAAATATATAAAACTATTGATTTAAAGTAGCGGTTATAAGTGCAATATACAATATATTTTTAAGTTTACAGCAAAGTATTCAAATACATAGAAATATAACAGTAGTTTAATGTTGTAGAGATGAGACTCGATCGCATAATTGCCAGAGCTTCAGGGGAGTGGGCGGAGCTGCAGAGCACCCTTGCAGTTATCGAATATTACAAACGGTTACTGTGACCATCCTTAATATTTTTGCGTCTCAGTGGTTCAAATGATGTAAGGAGGTTTATATGCTTAAACATCATTTATACTGGCTACTACATGGAACTTTTGGAAAGTTGGAAACTACAGGAAACTTTGATGAGTTTGTGCCAGTTTGTCAAGTATTTATGTTATATATTACTATATTTGTATTTCACGATCACTATACTGAACGAGTTTCATCATATGAACACACAATAAACAACAGTGGTATTGACGTGTAGTGTTCAGATGTTATATATACAGGACATTGGGTGGGTCTTGAGGCTTTGTTTGAATGTGGTTGGGATGTTAGTTGTTGAAGCTTTGTCTTGAATTGAGTTCCAGCAGATTCCAGGAGCCAGTGAAGTGACATGCTGTGTTTACTTGAGCCTCCATCTTGACAAACCTCCTCAACCCTGTTTGTGTGTGTGTTCTTGTTCACCTATGAATATGAGCAGGATCCCCACGAGCACTTGTAGACCGAGAGACAGACTGATGAGGGTGATGAGAGAGGTGTAAAAGCTGAAGTCGGGCCCCTGCTCCAGCACAGCCTTAAGCTGAGAAGCATTGGCCATGAGCAGAGCGACGTCCAACATGCTCTCCGCTGCACTCTTCTTATTAGCATAGTGATTCATGTTGAGAGAGGCGGGTGACAGGTGGAGACTGGGAGACGCCTGAGGGGAGAAAGAGAGACGCGACCTACTTATCAATGTTAAAACTTATATTCATTATTACTGAAATATTATAGAATATTATACATTTACTTTATTCTGGAAATCACAGCCATAAAGGTGCTGTAAGTGTTTTATTATTATTATTATTATTATTGGAACACCACACAATAAACTATATTTTTTCATTTGTTCCTTTTTTCTTAATATCTGTCTTTTTCATCGTTTTTTTCCCTTCATTTTTCTCTTTCATTTCTTCTTTTTTCTTGCTTTCCTTCTTTTTCCCTTCTTTTTACATTTGTTCCATCTTTGTTTTTTATTTTCCCTCTTTTCATCTTTTTTTCATTCTTTCCTCCTCCCTCCCTTCTTTCATAATGTATCCATATTCCACTGTTGACGGTCCATTTATAAGAGCTCTCTCTCTCTCTCTCTCTCTGCTGATGTCATAATGGAAGTGGTCCAGGGTCTGATCGACCCACTGTAGGAAATTACATTTCCATGATTCTCTACAGAGCTTTTAGTTCCAACACTTACACATCTACATCCACACAAACAAAGAGAATGTTTTTTTGACCGCTCAACAACACAATCTGCATCCAAACTCAACATCACAGCAAACTCAAAATGAACACACACACACAGTCTCAGTAGAGACAGGCAGCAGTAGCTGTGGGGGGGGGGGCTTGGACATGGCTCCCCTATTTCTATTATGTAGCTGAAACTGTCCGGTGGCAACTTGTATAAGAGAAGACAAAATATGAGCTGTATTTATATTGTAAGCGATAGTATTCTCATGACATCATGCATCAGTACCAGAGAAACACTGGCAAGGTGTCACGAACCCCGCTCCTCTGCCCCATCCCCGCTTCGTCGCACACACACTCACTCCCTCGACCTCACTCCCTCGCTCCGCCCCCTCGAGCTTTTCACGCTCTTTTTGCTCGCTCGAGCCCTCACGCCCACTTTGCTCCTACTCGCTCACATGCTCGTAGGTTATCTCCCTTCCTCGAGTTTCTCACACGCTTCCAATCCTCCTGCACATTAGTTTCACCTGCACTCGTCTCATCACCTTTCATTGTTTACACCTGCACCTTCCCCTATAAATACCACAGCACATCCGTTTCACGGGTGTTGGTTATTGTGTTTAGTTTCCGTATCTTTGCCCCCGCTAGTCTCGTCTAGTTCTGACCCCCGCTAGTCTCGTCTAGTTCTGACCTCCTCTTGTTTACCCCTTAGCTTGCCAGCTCCCCTTGTTCCCCTGTCTTTGATCCTGCTAGTCCCGTCTAGTTCTTCGCCCTAATTGTTAACTGTTTTCCCGGCTTCGACCTCCCGCTCTCGTTTACCACTCTCTCCCGGATTAGCCCCTTACGATACTTTGATTCCCCGGCTTTCGACCCTACGCTTCCCTCGACTACTCTTCACTGGATTTGCCCTTTGTACTTTTGCCTGCACTGCTTTCGATTAATAAAGCAGTTTCATCCGACATTGTGACTGTCTCATCTTGTGTGTGTGTGTTCGCTACAGAATAACCAACCTCACCGTTGACAGTCACAATGCCCCGCGCTAAGGATTCGCGCAGCTCACTAGAGCGGAGAAGCACGTCACATTCGGCGCGAGGAGCTACAGTGTGGAGAGATAACCACGCGCTCACAGCCCAGGGGCAGCAGGTATGCGCTATTTCTGATTTGTTTCACCCTATTTCACCTGTGTCTGCCCCTGAGCCCGTTTATGCCTCCAGTGCATTTCTGAGCTCCGTGCACTCTCCACCCCCGGAGAGGTTTTGTGGCTCTTCGGACGCTGACCAAGGGTTTTTTATGCGAGGCAGCGGTTGTGTAACTCATAACCCCGCCCTCGACATTATGGAGCCAGCGGCCCGACTTGTGGGGTTGCGTCAGGGGAGTCAACCCTTGGAGGTTTATGTTGTGGATTTTTGTGCCCTGGCCAACCAGGTGAATTTTAATGAGGTGGCTCTGAAAACCATTTTTCAACATGGACTGAATGAGCCAGCCTCATCATTCATGCCTGGTGGTCGCTGCTCCCTTAACCTGGCTCAGTTTATTGACCTCGCCCTACTGTATGCTGGTTCCTCGTTTACTGTAGGGGAGGCAGACACTGAACCAGCGTTCCCTACCACGGCCCCCGTCTTGAAGCCTACCACGGCCCCCGTCTTGAAGCCTACCACGGCCCCCGTCTTGAAGCCAGACACGGCCCCCGTCTTGAAGCCAGACACGGCCCCAGTGCTCCGCCCCCAGAGTCTTCCACGGCTCTGCCGGGCTCTGCTCCGCCCCCAGAGTCTTCCACGGCTCTGCCGGGTTCTGCTCCGCCCCCAGAGTCTTCCACGGCTCTGCCGGGTTCTGCTCCGCCCCCAGAGTCTTCCACAGCTCTGCCGGGTTCTGCTCCGCCCCCAGAGTCTTCCACAGCTCTGCCGGGTTCTGCTCCGCCCCCAGAGTCTTCCACAGCTCTGCCAGCCTCTGCTCGCCCCTCAGAGCCCTCGCGGCCTCCGCCTCTCGAGTCTCTCAGGGCTCCTCCCCCTCCTTCCAAGCCTCTCAGGGCTTCTCCTCTAGAGTCTTTCATGGCTCCATCCCTCAAGCCTCTCACGGCTCGCCTCTCGAGTCTCTCAGGGCTTCCTCCCCCTCTCAAGCCTCCTAGGGCTTCTCCTCACGAGTCTTTCATGGCTCCACCCCTCAAGCCTCTCACGGCTCAGCCTCTCGAGTCTCTCAGGGCTCCTCCCCTCTCAAGCCTCTCAGGGCTTCCCCTCTCGAGTCTTTCAGGGCTCCTCCTCCCCTCAAGCCTCCCAGGGCTTCTCCTCACGAGTCTTTCATGGCTCCACCCCCTCAAGCCTCTCACGGCTTTGCCTCTCGAGTCTCTCAGGGCTCCTCCCCCTCTCAAGCCTCTCAGGGCTTCCCCTCTCGAGTCTTTCAGGGCTCCTCCTCCCCTCGAGCCTCTCAGGGCTCCTCCTCCCCTCGAGCCTCTCAGGGCTCCTCCTCCCCTTGAGTCTTTCATGGCTCCACCCCTCAAGCCTCTCACGGCTTCGCCTCTCGAGTCTCTCAGGGCTCCTCCCCCTCTCAAGCCTCTCAGGGCTTCTCCTCTCGAGTCTTTCAGGGCTCCACCCCCTTCCAAGCCTCTCAGGGCTTCGTCTCTCGAGTCTTTCATGGCTCCCCCCTCGAGCCTCTCGAGCCTTCCAGGGCCCCACCTCTAGAGCCTCTCGAGTCTTCCACGACCTTTTTCCCCGAGCCTCTCATGGCTCTACTCCCAGAGACTCCCGAGCTTCCTACGGCTCCGCCTCCCGAGCCTCCTATGGCTCCGCCTCCCGAGCCTCCTACGGCTCCGCCCCCCGAGCCTCCTACGGCTCCGCCTCCCGGGCCTCCTACGGCTCCCCCTCCAGAGCCTCCCACGGCTCCACCTCCCGAGCCTCTCTCGGCTCTGATCCCAAAGACCCCAGAGCTTTCTAGAGCTCCGCCCCTCGAGCCTGCTACGGCTCTACCCCCCGAGACTACAGAGCCTGCCAGGTCGTCGCCTCGGGGACCTCCCACGGCGCCACCTCCCTTGGCTCCACCTCCAGAGCCTTCCAGGCCTACTTCGCTAGAGCCTCCCACAGCGCCACCGTCATCGGCTCCACCTCCTGAGCCTTCCAGGCCTTCGCCCCTAAAGCCTCCTTCGGCTCCACCTCCAGAGCCTTCCAGGCCTACCTCGCTAGAGCCACCCACGGCGCCACCGTCATTGGCTCCATCTCCTGAGCCTTCCAGGCCTTCGCCCCTAAAGCCTCCTTCGGCTCCACCTCCAGAGCCTTCCAGGCCTCCGCCTCTAGAGCCTCCTGCGGCACCACCTCCCTCTGCCCTGTCTCTTGGGCTCCCCATGGCGCCGCCTCCTCAGCCTCTCAGTACCCCGCCTGCCGAGTCTCTCACGGCTCCGTCTTCCAAGGCTCCATCTCCCAAGTGCTCCACGGCTCCGCCTTTCATGGCTCTTCCCTGGCCTCCTGACCCTGGTCCTGTCCGGTGGTCACCTTCCAGACCCCCGGACCCAGTCCCTGTCCTCCAGTCGCCTTCCAGACCCCCTGACCCAGTCTCTGCCCTATGGCTGCCCCCTAGATCTCCCGACCACCCGCCTGTCCACTATGTTCCCCCTGACCTTACCTTGAACTGCCCATGGACTGTCTCACTTCCCTTTTTCTGTCCCCCGATCATCCTGCACCGCCTCCCACGGCCGTCAGGAGCCGTCCTATTCAGAGGGGGGAGTACTGTCACGAACCCCGCTCCTCTGCCCCATCCCCGCTTCGTCGCACACACACTCACTCCCTCGACCTCACTCCCTCGCTCCGCCCCCTTGAGCTTTTCACGGTCTTTTTGCTCGCTCGAGCCCTCATGCCCACTTTGCTCCTACTCGCTCACATGCTCGTAGGTTATCTCCCTTCCTCGAGTTTCTCACGCGCTTCCAATCCTCCTGCACATTAGTTTCACCTGCACTCGTCTCATCACCTTTCATTGTTTACACCTGCACCTTCCCCTATAAATACCACAGCACATCCGTTTCACGGGTGTTGGTTATTGTGTTTAGTTTCCCATATCTTTGCCCCCCGCTAGTCTCGTCTAGTTCTGACCCCCCCGCTAGTCTCGTCTAGTTCTGACCTCCTCTTGTTTACCCCTTAGCTTGCCAGCTCCCCTTGTTCCCCTGTCTTTGATCCCGCTAGTCCCGTCTAGTTCTTCGCCCTAATTGTTAACTGTTTTCCCGGCTTCGACCTCCCGCTCTCGTTTACCACTCTCTCCCGGATTAGCCCCTTACGATACTTTGATTCCCCGGCTTTCGACCCTACGCTTCCCTCGACTACTCTTCACTGGATTTGCCCTTTGTACTTTTGCCTGCACTGCTTTCGATTAATAAAGCAGTTTCATCCGACATTGTGACTGTCTCATCTTGTGTGTGTGTGTTCGCTACACAAGGACCTTTTCTTCTGTCTCTCTCCACACTGCTGAATTATGTTTACAAATCCAGCAGCACTGTTTTGAGGGCATAATCCTATCAATCCACAATCATATTTGTATACGAGGAACATCTAAAATACTGAAATTTATGGCAAATGTCTGTTTCACGTGGATTGGATGACAGTGATATAGGCACTTAGTGTAGCTTTCTTGACTGAGAATTATTAATGATGACTACCTTATTAAAGCCTATGATTGATCGGGATGGATGAGATGATAGATCAAACGGGGCAAATATTTTCCAATCATAGACAATCATGTCATGAACATATTGTGTGTTTGTATAAAAAGTACACAAACTGTGCTAAAATGTTGATGGGGTCCAAGTGTTCATTCTATTGACTTGCAGGTTCTAACATGAAAAATGTAGTCTTTTCCAGACAACTTTAAAATTATCTGATTTTCCATAAACATTGGGCAATATTTTAGATTTTAGGAAATTTCTGACTTTCTGACAGGTTTTTTCCCCATAGCAGACTGCAAATAAAGTCCTCTACAAATGAATGCATCATGGCAAACATACTGAAAATTAGCACCCATTCTATCTTGGCTATGGTGTTTGAGCCCCGCCTGTTTTGGCACAAAACTGAACGCTCGTTTCATCGCGAACTGACCGCTATAAAACAGGTGCACAGACACCATTTCCTCAGAATTTCTGACTGAGATCAAGGAGCGCATTGCTCGTGCCTCACGAACTCTGAGTCTTGTGGTGCGGCTAGCGTTCACAAGGTCTCGTTCCCTTCATCTCAGGGAACCGAGATTACGTACGTAATCGAGACTTCAGTCCACTTGACATGCGTTTACTAACAGAATCGCATCACGCCGCACTAAACGACATAACTTCCTAGAGAGGACACATGGCAGCGCAGCGACCGACATGTGTATGCCACAGTGAGTGATCCTCATGATGGCCAGGAGCAGAGCACTCATAATGAATATATGAAATATAGCCATATAGTATGAATTACTCCTTATGAACCTGGCCGGGAAGGGAGTTTATTTATAATGAAGTGCTTGTGATTTATGAAATTATAACAGCCTGAATGCAAGCGGTTGTGTAAATGATCCGGAGCCCATACTTAAAAAGGGGGCATAAGTATATATATATGGCCAATGAATAGCAAGTGCTCTAAACAGAGAGGACTTGTGAAGAAAGAGACGTTACGTCTAGGTTGTAAAACCTTGCAAAAGTGTTTTGCGAGGACCATCCTGCTGCAAAACATATGTCTTGTAAGGACACACCATTCTTCCATGCCCATGAAGAGGCCATGCCAGTTGAGTGTGCTTTAACACCAATTGGGCAAGTCTGACCCTGCGACTCATGAGCCAGGGAAACTGCATCGACAATCCAGTGAGAAAGTCTTTGCTTGGAGATGGACATTCCTTTTGTGTGTCCTCCATAGCATATTAAGAGCTGATCAGACACTCTGAACTGGCAAGTACGCTCAACGTATGTATGTAGCGCCCGCATAGTGCATAACAATTACAATGATTGTTCCTCATCTGAATTAAATGGAGGAGGGAAGAAGGCCTGAAGGTGAACCACCTGCGCTTTGAAGGGTGTGGTCAGGACCTTGGGTACATAGCCTTTCCTGGGTTTGACAGTGGCTCTTGAAAGACCGGGGCCAAACTCAAGACATGAATTGTCGGTTGATAGTGCATGCAGGTCACCGACCTGTTTTACTGAGGCCAGAGCCAGCAGTAGTGCGGTCTTAATGGAAAGCATGCGCAAATCAACAAAGTCCAAAGCCTCGAAGGGGGGCCCTGCGAGAGCTTTTAGGACTAAAGTTAAGTCTCTAAAGTTAAGTTAAGCTGGCCGAAGCGGGTTTAATCGTCTTGCTCCTTTTAGGAACTTATGATTAAATCATGCTTTCCTATAGAGGCGCCGGTTTCATGTGCCTGATACGCAGATATAGTTGCCATATACACTTTGAACATTGACGTGGTGATCCTGCATCTAATCGCTCTTGAAGAAATACTAGAATTTCATGTATGGGGCAGTTTACTGGGTCCTTACTATGTGAGAGACACCAGTCAGTAAAAACCTTCCATTTTAGTGCATAGAGGTGTCTTGTGGACTGTGCTCTGGCTTGTAAAATGGTGTTCATGACAGAACACATCAGTTCTGGCACGTGTAGTGTGCCCCGTTCAGGGGCCACACATGCAGGTTTCACAGCTGGGCTGGGGATGCCAAATTGTGCTGTGCACCTGAGAGAGGAGATTCCCTCCTCAGCGGTATTTCCCATGGTGGGCTGCACAGCATCTCCATCATTTCCGGAAACCATGGCTGGTTGGGCCATTTCGGCACAACTAATAGAACCGTTTTCTTATCCTCCCGGACTTTGCATATGACAGAGTGGATCAGGCATACCGGAGGAAATGCATATTTGCATTTCGCCGACCATTTGTGTGCCATTGCATCTGTTCCCAATGGGGCTTGGGACTTCGAATACCAAAGGGGACAGTGGGCATTCTCCACTGAGGCAAATAGGTTGATTTCTGCTTTGCAGAATTTTCTCAAATCCTCAACACCATTTGAGGATGAAGTCTCCAATCGCCCGGTATCACCCCTTGGCGTGACACTAGGTCCACACTGTAATTCAGGTGGCTTGGGACATATGTAGCACTCAGGAAGAGGAGATGACACTTGCTCCATAGGAGGAGGTACTGCGTCAGTCTAAACAGTAGCGGTGAATGAATTCCACCTTGGCGGTTTATATATGCCACAACTGTCATGTTGTCTGAGCGAACCAGGACATGACAGTTTGCTATTTCTGACTGAAAAGCCTTCAAGGCTAGAATTACAGCCGATAGTTCTAGGCGGTTGATATGCCACGCCCTCCTCAGTCCTGTCCAGGTGCCAAAAGTCGGGCGCCCATCGCCCCCCTACCTGTGTTGGAAGCATCCGTAGTCACCACTTTCCACCTGATAATTTGCCCCAGCGCGACACCTCACTGGTAAAATGCAGGAGCTGTCCACGGTACCAATGCAGCTATACAGCGGCGGGATATAGTGATGCACCTTGGCGCAAAGCATGTTGTGGCACACAGCGCTTCAGCCAGCACTGAAGTGGTCTCATTTGTAAGAGACCTAATGGGATGACGGCCGCTGCCATAAATCACAATGCTTTCTGAAACAGCTTCAGAGGAAGTGTTCTCCCCAGTTTGAACTGAGTCAGACACTATAGAATGGCCTGAACGTGCTTGCTAGTGAGGTGCGCGCGCCTGCTCGTGGAGTCCAGGGGGAGTCCCAAAAAAGAGATATTTTGCCTGGGAGAGAGCGTGCTCTTCACCCAGTTTACATTGAGGTTCAAGCTGTTTAGATGCTGAAGCAGTAAGTCTAGTAACAGCCAATCATCGAGGTAGTTCGAGATGCGTATGCCGCTCAATCTCAGAGGGGCAAGAACCGCATCGATGCACTTCGTAAATGTGCGAGGAGCCAGAGAGAGTCCGAAGGGCATGACTTTGAATTGATACGCCGTTCCCTCGAACGCGCATCTCAAATCCAATTTGGATATGGAAGTACGCATCCTTCAGATCTATCAATACAAACCAATCGTGTGGGCATACATGCGATAGAATCCGTTTCCTAGTAATCATTTTGAATGGATGCTTTATAAGTGCGCAATTTAAATGTCTCAGATCCAGGATTTGCCGAAGTCCGGTGTCTCTCTTTGGGACAAGAAAATAACGGCTGTAAAACCCTTTTTGTGCTTGACAATTTGGCACAATCTCTATCGCGTTTTTCATGATTAGATTGTGTATTTCGGCTCGTAACACTGGCGAGTCTTCGTACGAAACCGTCTTTATTGCATTTTTTATTGCATATGACACAGAAACAACATCTTATAAAACATTGTGAACAACAATATTCCTCTCCCAACGAACAGCAGAGGGGAGGTGGGGAACAGTGTTCTGTGTCTCCAATCGAGCCTTCTTCGGAGCAACAGAGGGAACCACGGACTCTGTTTTCTGTTTCAAAGCATTGCGCCCGTCAGGAGCACTTCAGCTACGCGGGGGAGTTCCTCCCGTCTGCACGAGGTGGACGCTGATGTGGCTGCTTCCGTCTAGGCCAAGGCTTGCGGCCTCACTGGTGGCTCGGTAGGGGCCAGTGCAGGTGCTAAGTTAGCGGGCATGGGTCTTTTAGCCAGGCGCTGGCTAGAGACAGAACAGGGGCGAGCCGTCTGCGCTATACTCCATTTGGGCATAAAGTGCCTTATGGCTTGTTACTGCTGCTGAGTCATGACGTAACACTCAGCAAACATACTCACTCCGGTGCCAAAGAGGCCGACTGGAGACACTGGGGCAGCCAATAGAGATGTCACACATCTCTGTGAGGTTCAGCCATACATGCCTTTCCAGAACGACCAGGTTACCCATGAACTTTCCAATGGCCTGTGCCGTGACTTTCGTGACACGCAGCGCCAAGTTTGTAGCGGCCCAAAGCTCTTTAAAAGTCTCTGAATCAAAGCCTTGCTCGTCCATTTGTCTGAGGAGCTTTGCTTGGAACAATTGGAGCACTGCCATTGCATGGAGAGCTGATCCAGCTTGTATAGGTAGCTATCAGCCAATAACAATAGTTCCAAAAAGCAACCATCGGCACAGATTAATCAGTAAAACTGATATATCGGTCTACCTCTAATCTAAAGAGGCATATAGGTACATACTGTAGGCTATGATTCCCAAACAGATTAGTCTAAAATCATGATAAACTTTAATTTATGGGTGCAACTACCTGACTGACATAACAACCACCTATTGGCCAAGAGCAGGAGCACAGTATCACAGAAAATATGAATACATCAAAGAAAGCAGCAGTTGAGCTAGTCAGTGGCATGCTATTAGAACTGCATCTCTGTCAAACCGAACACTTGAGAGTCATGTTAAGCAAACAGAATAAACCACAGAAATATTAGTGAAGACTTGCACTGGTTTGAAACAGTCATCGGCTGCTTCTATTTACTGTCTTTTCATGCTAGCAGGTTAAAGCACCTGTCTGACCTACCTGCACTCCAGTGCCTCTGTTTAATTCCATCAGTCACACTGCTCTCTCCTCACTGACACAGTTTGAGTCTTCAGTTACACGAGACTAGAGGGAGGAAAACAGAAGGATTTCTCAGCCGAATTAGAGAAGAGAGCATATGCAGCAACAAACAAGAATAGATCACGTTATTTGAATGGGTAAATGATCTATTATAGATTGTTTACACTCATCTACTATTTAAATGGTTTCAGTATGTTACACAGGCTCTGTTTCAAAGCCTAATGTGCCACCTATGAAGACAGCATATTAAGGCATCATATGCAGTACATGCACAGTTGAGCTACTTTTAAACTCTGAATTGTATTTTAAAATCTTTTTGTAGCCTATATTCTACTCTTTAATCATTTAAACTGTGCATTGTGTTCGCTTACAACTTTGACTTGAAAAAAACAAAAAAACTTTTATCTAAAAATATCCCATTTATATACATCTGGACCTTGTTTCTATGATAATGCAGACATCGTGTTAGTAGAGAAAGAGAAAGCAGCATTACTCAAATTTCACTGTGAAAATGTGAGCCGAACAGTTTATTGTCCAACTGAGGATTGTGTTACACCTGACGGAAATTCAATAACGCTGTTACTCTGCAATGCTACACAACATGCAAAATATGATCTATATGATTATAAATATAGACATTTCCTGTTTAAACTTAATCAGATTCATTCTTTTCTTTTTGCTCTTTTGAATGAGAGAACTTTTGGTATGCTCTTTGAAACATTCAAATGTCACAAACGTTCCTTGGAACATTCCAGTGATTCCTCTTTCTTCCCACATTGCACGGCTGAATTATGAGTTTAAAGGAAAGTTCACCTAAATAGGAAAATACTGTAATTTACATGTAACATGTCATTTATTAACTGCAATCTATTTACAGTAGTTTCAAATTCTTGTAAAAATAGACGTAAAAAGTAATTAGATAACTGTTACTAATCAGATTACACCCAACACTGTATATGTACACTGTAAATGTCAAATGCTGTTTCACACTTGGTTCCTATCTGATAGTAGAGATGATTATCAGTGAATAATGGTTTAAATTTCCATCAGTTCCTCACAAATTTTGATTGTACGACTTCAGAAGACTTTGAATATAGCGCACAAACATGATTATATGTCATTTTTGGAACTTGACAGACCGGGTCACTGCCTGCTTTCATTCTATGGAAAAGTGCTCTTTTCCTGGGAAATTCTGCTAAACATCCTCTTTTGTTTTCCACGGAAGGAAGAAAGGAAGGAAGTATTCCGTTAAAGAGCAAAGGAGTAACCTGATAGCGATGTCAGGTGAAGGGTGTTGATTTCTTCCTGTAATGAGGAAAGTAAAACGGGAATGTTCCATGCCACTGGAGCTGATCTCAGAGGTGTATGGGTGTGGAGGAGCACATTCAGCAGTGCTTTCCACACGGAGGAATTTCCAGGGATGCCGAGGTGAGACACAAGTCACGGCCGGGGTTAAAATTATACTGAGAGGAGTTACTGTTACTGTTAATGGCGCAGCAGAGATGAATGCAATATTTATTGAGTGTTGCTGGTGGTCAGCGGCTCCTCTTGTTCTTCCGCCCGTTGTGGTGTTTCACTCGGATTAAATCATCATCATCATCATCATCTTCCATGATCAAATCCAGCGACACTTGAGACACACGCGGCAGCAGCAGCCTGAACACATGTGAGTTACTGATTCACTGCTTTCTGTTCAGTATGTTGGAGGATATTAAAGCTCAGTGAATGATATCTGACCGACATTTATATTTAATAAGTTCACACCTGCAGAAGGTGATGATCACCACGCGCGTTACAGCAGGTTTACATGAGGCATTTGGATGGATTTTATTTTACAATGGTATTTCTTCCTCAGTATTTTGAACTTTGAACATTATAGTCATCAAAGCGTTTATAACACTTCATTTTTTACGATTTTATGTCACCTTCGCTTATAACATTAGCATTGGTTAGCATCTTTTAAAAGGCCATTTTCTTAAAGAGATATTCTGCTCATAGTTGATTAAAAGTAGTATTTCATGTTTTATACGCACTAATTTATATGATGAAGAGATCGAAAGATATTGCTGGGACTTTTAGAGGATTGGTAAATCGTTTTTCTATTGTATTATAAGTGTTTCATCTTGAAAAAAGGTCATTTAATATGTATTTTATAAAATATTTTGTTTTATAAAACAATATTGACAACCTTTTGCCATCTTATCAAACACTTTAATTTAAGTTGTTTAACCACATTAAAACATTTAAATTTTAATGCAGTCACATCACTGCTGATACAGTATGCAATTCTTTGCATAATTATTGGTCCGGTTGCTAGGGAGGGTAGAGTCACATGGGGTAACCTCCTCGTGGTGGTGATTAGTGGTTCTCTCAATGGGGCGTGTGGTGAGTTGTGTGTGGATCGTGGAGAGTAGCATGAGCCTCCACATGCTGTGAGTCTCCGCGGTGTCATGCACAATGAGTCACGTGATAAGATGTGCCGATTGACGGTCTCAGAAGGGGAGGCAACTGAGACTTGTGCTCTGCCACCCGGATTGAGGCGAGTAACTGCACCACCATGAGGACCTAGTAAATAGTGGGAATTGGGTGTTCCAAATTGGGAGAAAAGGGAATAAAACAATAAAATAAAAAAAGCACTTTTGGAAGTGTCGCGTCATTGGCCCCAGACACAATTAGTTCTCTCGTTTCATGTGACCAACCGTGACACATTTAACAGTGTTACCATAGGTGTAATTAGTAACTCCATAACTAACCGGATGCTACGTTTCCAGTAAAAAGTAATTTGTCTGTCCACACTAAAAGTAGGGGAGAGTAGGGCACAAACTAACACTTTTTGGTTTTCTTAAGTTTGTGTAAATGCTCTTGGGTTCAAAGTAATTAAAAAAAAAAATTATTAACTTTGTCATATATAATTTAACAATAAGTTTGACACTTGACATTGGCTGCACAACAAAGCCACAGCATTGTCCGAAATAATGCATGGGTTGATGACACACACAGGGATGCATTAACGCACTGGCTTACAGGGGCCCAGTGGCCTACAACTCCCATGGGGCCCTGCTCGTGTCATCCACCACCCCATTTTCCCCTATCCATGTTCACTGGATGAGTGTGTCTAAATGCGTTCAGAGTGAGAGGCAGTTGTTGACATCATGATGGTGCGCAACCATTATAGGCATCCATGTTGTGCTTGTTCAACGCACCTTAGTTCCACCCAAAAACTGAGATTGGTCTGTCTGAGTCCTGCAAGACTACAAGTTACACCCCCTTCAAATAACCAATGAAGTGCTTTAGACTATGTCCACATTAATCTGGATAAATTTTTAAAAGATGTTTTTGTTTTGAAATATTCTCAATCCACAATGCTGTTTTCAAAGTTTTCCAAAATTTGCTTGCCTGAAAATGCTTCAATTCTCTTACTGCACATGCGAAAAAAAAAAACCTCTGAAATGCAGTTGTCCTTGTATTCAGCCACCAGACAGCAATTCCAAAAAACTTGCCCTCGCCTTTTAAGAAATGCATTGTGTAGGTTGTACAAAGAAACATTTATCTTTAAGAATGCAAGTGCAAATCCGGCAAAACAACACTGCTACAACTAGGGCTGGGCGATAAAACGATATCGATATATATCACGATAAAGAAAATCCACAATAAGCTTTTGAGGAATTTTCTATATTTACTGCTTGTTGCTAAAAGGCTGCGTTTCCACTGGGGCGGAAGAAATCCGCCTCAAAGGCGCTCACAGTGTTAGGAGAGAGTCGCTCCGCACCGCTGCCAATCCTATGATCCTCCTTGCGTGAGCACGACGCTCGGCTTTCATAGGAATGAATTGAAAACGCTCTCAGCTTCGCTCACAACACACCAGTGGTAACGTAGGGTCAGACTGGATGAACTTGCTAATGCTAGCTGCCTTGCTAACGATTAGGTTACGGCGGACACCAGATTGATTCCATCCGCACCGCGAGACTTCATGATAACGGTTGCGCCCTCTCATCGTCTCTAGTGAAGAGTGCGACAGAACAACAGTGATGTGGACAACAGCTCTGATCGTTCTGCGCTGTAATCTTGAATATTGTTCTCTAGCACCAAACATGCATCATATCTGCCCTGTCCCGCTCCGCACTCGTCACCTCTTTTACCTGCATGTGTGTAGACATGAAGCGCCGCATGAGTTAACGTGGTTTCAAAGCACCTTTTGGACCATAACGTTTTTCCCTTATAAATGTACCTTTATTAATCAGCATGTTACGAGCCTTTAATAATAAACAAATCGATTTCTGTTCTAATTTTGGGTGAAAATTAATTAGATGTCTGGAATGGATAAGGAAAGACTAAAATTACTAGTTGGTAGACTATTCTCTCACTTTAATGAAAATATACAAATGTTTTTTTCATTTACATTTTTTTTTTTTTCTACATTTTCTCTCGGGACATCCCTAAACACACATTCAGCATCATTCCACAGTCACAAGGGCTTCTATGCCTCATACTTGGGTATCTGAATCTAAAGAAATATATAAATATTCCAACAAATACTGGACTGCTGTCACTATGCTTCAGAACAAACAGATGATCTTTCAACATTCATTTTCAATTGATAAACTATCAAATATTTTAGTAAAAGATCCCGCAGACCCCTCTGCTTTGGCCGTCACTGGACCCCCTGTGCTGTTTTGTAGAGACTATTTTGACTGTTTAGAATTAATTTGTTCTTCTTTCCTTCCGTCAACTTTTGAAATAAAAAAAAAGAAAGTGCAATGTGTAAATGTATATCGTGATAAATACCGATATCAAACAATATGAAAAAGATTATCGTGATATCAATTTTGGCCATATCGCCCAGCCCTAGCTACAACATGTGTTCCCATCCTGACTGTTTTGGGTTAAATGGATCACATGACCACATCACATGAAAACAAATGCATCATCCTTTTCAAACAACTCCATTTCCATGACCACACTCCAATGCGAAGACAGCATTTTCAAATGTATCCACTTGTGAGAGCGTTTTCGAAAAGCTCATTATTTGTTTGACAAAAATGCTTTCTTAGTGCGGACGGCAGGCCAAAACGTAGAGAAAAAGATGCGCTCAAGTTAATCCTGGTTAAAGGGGACTGCATCTTTGCCTCTCAAGAGTTGAATGCCACATGTGTTTGTTGTTTATTTTGAGTCCCGCATCAACAAAACCCCGACACCCAAACCTAAGCCAAGCCACAAAGATTAAAAAAGTTTGGACATTTATTTAAAGCAATGTTAAAATGCAACTTAAAATTTCTGGTAGTTATAAACATACTGCCATTTGCTATGTGGCAACAATGTGGAGAAACATGCTGAAAATGACGAATAGAAGAAGCTAAGCTGGTAGGCTAACCTGTTGAGCTAACTGTAGAAAATGGAACTGAAAATTTTTAATTTCATCTTAAACATAGTTTGTTTACTAATAAGATATATGACCTGCAAGTTAAAAGTTATTATTTGTCATATTTACAAGACAATGTGAATCATACAGCCATTGCATAGGATTTTAAATGTTCTTTCAGCCAATATAATCAATTTGAGATTCAAAAGATTGCAGTTTATTGTGCTACTCCAATCCCAATCAATAATTCCCAGAACATAAACAATTGGTACGTAATATGGGACTTTTAACTATAAAGAATCCTGAAATACACTTGGGACTCTTATTTTGAAATGTCTGTGCTCCTAGTTGTGAACACACAGATGGATGATTCACTGAAAAAGTGACTCTGATTTAGTCTTCTATCCTGAGCTCCTGAGTTCACACCCTACACCCTAGATCAAAAACTTTCATATGCTTTAGGCAAATATCCTTCTGCTTTTCTGATTTTAGGTGGTGATTTTAACATAGCAATGAATTACATGCTAAACAGGCACCCTCCAAGAAAAGGAGTTTCCCCAAACTCAAATCTTGTAGCATTTATGGATACATTTGTCTTAGTTGACATCTGGAGAGAAATGTATCTGGGTGTAATACAGTACACCTGGAGTAACAAAGACCATTCAAGGCAGTCCAGAATTGATTTGGTTGATTTCTAAAACATTAAGTAGCAATAATATCTCTATTAATATTAGTAACATCCCACGGACTGACCATAATGCCATTTTACATTTTAGTTAAGTTATCGCAAAATATCACAATTAATGCCTGCAAACCTTCGCTCTGGAAATTAAATGGCTCCCTCCTTAAATATGAAAGGGCCAAACAACAGATTATTGAACTAATTCAAATTTACTGGGAAAGGGCTAAATCACAAAAAGCTTATGGACATAACTGGGAGTTTTTAAAATTTGATTTAGGGAAATTCTTAAGAAAATTTGGGAGTAATATAGCAAAGCAAAATAGACTAATAGAAGATTAAGTTCTTTCACAACTATCTGCTGTATCATTTAAGGAACCATTGACAGATATTCAAAGCATTGAATATTCCAAACTACAAAGTAAATTAGATGACCTCTATAGATCCAAAGCTAAAGGAGCCTTTGTTAGATCCAGAAAGAAATGGCTGGAAGAAGGAGAGCAAAATTCAGCCTATTTTTTTAGGTTGGAAAGATCCAATGCTGTGAATTTTTCTGTTGATCGTCTCTTTACAAATTATAGTGTTCTCGAGAATCCTAGGGAAATAGCTTCTTTTTGCTCCAAATTTTATAATAACTTGTATACATCAAGATATTGTGACAATTCAGCCAAATCTTTTTTTGAATCTATCAATCAAAATAAAGCTATTCCTTTAGAAGATAAAGAAGCTTGTGATAATGTTATATCCCAATCAGAAATTCTACAGGCTATTAAGAGTTTAAAAAATAACTAAAGTCCCTGCTGTGATGGTTTAACATCTGAGTTATACATGGTGTTTGCAGAGAGCTTATCCCCTTTCTTACTAAACGTTTTTGAGGAAAGTTTGGAATCGGAAGCACTTCCACCAAGCATGACTCAAGGGGTCATCACTTTGATACCAAAACCCAATAAAGAATGTTTAGAAAATTGGAGACCGATTACCCTCTTGAATAATGATTACAAATTTCTAGCTTTAATTTTAGAAAAAAGAATTAAAGATGTCCTTAATTGTATTATTGATGAATCACAATCAGGTTTTATGGGTAAACGTCACATTACAAATAATATAAGATTAGTCCTAGATATTTTAGATTACGAGGATCTCATCCCCAATGATAGTTATTTGCTTTTCCTAGACTTCAACAAAGCCTTTGACTCACTTGAGCATAATTTCAAATTTCAAGCCCTTACCAAATTTGGGTTTGGAGATTATTTTTGTAGAGCCATCAGGACATTGTATAGAAATAATAATAGTGTTATTAAATTAAAATTCGGAACCTCACCAAGATTCGATTTGTCACGTGGAGTAAGACAAGGCTGTCCTATAATGCATCCGGAAAGTATTCACAGCACTTAACCTTTTCCACATTTTGTTATGTTACAGCCTTATTCCAAAATGGATCAAATTAATAATTTTCCTCAATATTCTACAAACAATACCCAAAATGACAACGTGAAAGAAGTTTGTATGAAATCTTTTAAAAATTTATTAAAAATAAAAAACAAAACAAATCACATGTACAGAAGTATTTACAACCTTTGCTCAATACTTTGTTGAAGCACATTTGGCACTAATTACAGCCTCAAGATGTTTTGAGTATGATGCTACAAGCTTGGCACACCAATTTTTGGAAAATGTCAAGCTCCATCAGGTTGGATGGGGAGCGTTGGTGCACAGCCATTTTCAGATCTCTCCAGAGATGTTCAATCGGGTTCAAGTCTGGGCTCTGGCTGGGCCACTCAAGGACATTCACAGAGTTGTCCCGTAGCCACTCCTTTGATATCTAGGCTGTGTGCTTAGGGTCGTTGTACTGTTGGAAGATGAACCTTCACCACAATCTGAGTTCCAGAGTGCTCTGGAGCAGGTTTTCATCAAGGATGTCTCTGTACATTGCTACATTCATCTTTCCCTCGATTCTGACTAGTCTCCCAGTTCCTGCCGCTGAAAAACATCCCCACAGCATGATGCTGCCACCACCATGCTTCACTGTAGGGATGGTATTGGCCAGGTGATAATGTTTCCTCCAGACATGATGGTTGCCATTCAGGTCAAAGAGTTCAATCTTTGTTTCTCATAGTCTGAGAGTCCTTCAGGTGCCTTTTGGCAAACTCCAGGTGGGCTGTCATGTGCCTTTTACTGAGGAGTGGCTTCCGTCTGGCCACTCTACCATACAGGCCAGATTGGTGGAGTGCTACAGAGATGGTTGTTCTCCTCTCTCCACAGAGACGCTTGAGCTCTATCAGAGTGACCATCGGGTTCTTGGTCACCTCCCTGACAAAGGCCCTTCTCCCCCGATTGCTCAGTTTGTCCGGGCGGCCAGCTCTAAGAAGAGTCCTGGTGGTTCCAAACTTCTTTCATTTACAGATGATGGAGGCCACTGTGCTCATTGGGACCTTCAATGCTGCAGACATTTTTCTGTACCCTTCCCCAGATCTGTGCCTCAATACAATCCTGTCTCGGAGGTCTACAGACAATTCCTTGGACTTCATGGCCTTGGTTTGTGCTCTGACATGCACTGTTAACTGTGGGACCTTATATAGACAGGTGTGTGCCTTTCCAAATCACATCCAATCAACTGAATTTACCACAGGTGGACTCCAATCAAGTTGTAGAACCATCTCAAGGATGATCAGTGAAAACAGGATGCACCTGAGCTCAATTTTGAGTGTCATGGCAAAGGGTGTGAATACTTATGTACATGTGATTTTTTTATTTTTAATAAATTTGCAAAGATTTCAAAAAACGTCTTTCACGTTGTCATTATGGGGTATTGTTTGTAGAATTTTGATGAAAATAATGAATTTAATCAATTTTGGAATAAGGCTTTAACATTAAAAAAAAGCTCTATGAATACTTTCCGGATGCACTGTATATCTCCATATTTATTCTTGCTTGCCTCGCAATTTTTAGCTATACATATTTCCAGTAGTAATTTACAAGGTATTACAGTTGATGATAGACATATTATTATTAGCCAGCTGGCTGATGACACCACTTTGTTTTTGAATGATGCCTCTCAAATCCCTTTAGCTTTAAGATTGATTGATTCTTTTTCCAGAGCTTCTGGTCTATGTCTAAATATTAACAAATGTGAGTTTATGTCAATTAAAAGCTGTAATGTTCCCTCTATATGCAATATCCCTGTGAAAGATCAAGTTACATACTTAGGAATTGTAATTAATAAAGACCAAAAAACAAGATTTCGATCCTCTAATAATGAAAACTCAAAGGAAACTCAATTCTTGGCTGCAGAGAGACTTGTCGATAAGAGGAAGAGTTCTACTCTCTAAAGCTGAAGGATTGTCGAGACTAACGTATGCAGCTGTCTCCTTGGAGGTTGATAAAGGGACATTAAAAAAGGTTGATAGCATGTTAAATAATTTTCTTTGGAAAAATAAAACCAACTTCATTAGAAAATCAGTACTGATGAATTCATTAAAACAGGGGGGATTGGAATTTTTAGATTTTACTACCTTAAACAACACTTAAAATCGATTGGCTTTTACAGAAATGTTTTACAGAAATATAAAATTCCTATAACTGCTAATGAATATGCAATTGTTTTCAATGCAATTCCATCTGGAGTGTCTTTTCTGTTGCAATGTTCTACATTTCCATGGCCATGTAATCTTTGAACCTAACTGACACAATGATCGGAAATGTATCCTTTTCTGTAGAGCAACAAAAAAATCATTATAAAATCAGAGCTCTCTTCCAGAAAGAGATAACGACAAATCCTCATGTAATACCAGAGTGGAATAATATTGTAGAGAATTTACAGTGGGAAAAAGTATGGTCTTTGTCTCATAAGTACAGTATCTGCTTACCAATAAAGTAAAAGAAATAACATTTAAATTAATTCACAAATATTACCCAAACAAACCCTTTCTTAGGAAATATAAGTCAGACATTGAAGTGAATTGCTGTTTTTGTCACTCTCCTGAGGAAGATGTCATTCACTTGTTTTGGCAATGTACCCACACAGAGACATTTGGTCAGATTTGTTAATGTTTATCCAATCTTATTTTGTAAGTGACTTTTCTTTCTGTTTTAAAGATGTTTTCTTTGGTTTGTTTGACTACTCAAAAGAGAAAACCGGTCAATATTATATAATGAATTTGTGTTTCCTTCTAGCTAAGTTTCACATACATATGCAAAAAAAATTAAGCTCTGTTAATCCCAAAGCATTGAAAACTGTGTCTCTATATTCATCATTTTTATCCTCTTAAAGTAAATGCATTGCATTGTTTTTTGTTTTTGTTCTTTTTTTTCTTGACCCTAGCAACTTATTTGTATTTTTTGTTTTGTTTTTTCCATGTTTATCTGTATTGCTTTTATGCTTTGTGATATTTAATATAAAAATAAAATAAAAAAACATAAAAAAAAACAACAACAAAGTTCACACCCTCAGATCTTTTCAGGTGATTCATGAAAAAGGCCCGGTTCAGTGGAGTCCTTTGATCGCGATTCACAACAGAGCGTGTGAAAAGTGGTGGCAGACACACTAGTGTGAGCTCTAAAGATGTATTCAATAACTCACAAGATGATATCTGACTAACCGCATATGAACCCGATTGTTGCCAAGGGCGACTAGTGTTTAAATCATTGTGCAATCAATTATATTTGGTGGCATTTGCAATCATCTGACTGACCTAAATCAACTCAAATAACCTAAACTGCATTACATACGTGTGATTTACACCTGGCAACATGGAGCCCAAACCCGACTGCTGTGCTCCATCGGTGCCCAACTCGCAGTGTGATCTGAAGTTGAATATCTACGAGACAATCAGTGAGGGTAACATGAATAAACTGGAGGGAACGCCCCTGGTGCAGGGGGGCAGTGACCCGAGCTCGGACCCGTCATCCAAACACCCAGTGGGTGCCCGGAACAGGTTTATCCCCAGAAGTCTGTGGTTCAGTGACAATGACGAGCACCCGGTGGATGACTGCATTCGGAATAAGATGCTCAGCATCAACCTATGGACAATATTGGATCGAACTCTGGAGGTCCGATCTGGTTTACAAGAAGGTTCAAGCACCGAGAGCCAGAAAGACCCAGACGGCAACAGCACCGATGAGGAGAAAGAGAGAACTGACATCAAAACGGATGTGATGGATGGAGTTAAGACTAGCATTAAGGTAGCAAGCGAGGAGAATGAGGAAGAGGCGGAGATGAAGGCTGTTGCCACCTCTCCAGGGGGACGCTTTCTTAAGTTTGACATCGAGATCGGCCGTGGCTCCTTCAAGACGGTCTACAAGGGTCTGGACACGGACACCTGGGTGGAGGTGGCATGGTGTGAACTTCAGGTGTGTATCCATATGTGCTTGAATTCCTTCTGTATCTGAATTGAAGTAGAATGAACATTTAGTGTGTATGAAATGAAATGTGAATTGTGACTGATCTGTCATGCTCAAAAAATCTATCTGACTTGTGCACTGTATACCAAGTCTTCTGAAGCATTACGATTACTTATGCCTCCTACACACTACACAACTTTCAAAGACGTCGGATCGTGGTACTGTTCATATTACACAACTGTCTGTCGTGGTGTTTTAAAATTACACAATGAATCTACGACAGGGGAACACATTACAAGACATTTCACTATTGACGAATCCCCGACAAATGCATTGACTCCAAATTAAGTTTCACAACAGAGTACACGCGAGAAGTGATATGAGATATGAAAACAAATCATATGTTATGCATTTCAGATCATGATGTGTATGTTTTTAATCACCTAAAGGCATCATATATTTTATTGGTTACAATATGAAAAAGTACCTCATACTGAAAAATCAATTTATTTGTTTACCTGACTGTCCAAGAGAATTGGCCATTTCTCTCCAGCTCTTTTCTTTCTCCACCCGATTGTGGGACAGTTCAGATGAAACGTCAAATAGGCACTGGTGCTCCTGCCAACGTTCCACTAATTTATCTTTATATTTCTTCTGTCCAATGAGACTTTCTTGATACAGCATGCTAGTTGATATTCTGTTGACCCACTGAAACTTCCTGTGCCCCGTTTCTTGCTCTCTCATTGGCTGTAGGTCAACGCTGCAGTTGTATTCAGTCAAAACATATTTCACATTGCACGATTTGAATCGCAGACAGGTCCAGATATTTAACATTCTAGATATCTCACTGACATCGAGGGCATGTTGGTGCTTCTCAGGTCGCGTCTTTGATAGTTCATACATGATAGTCACTCACTGGAGCGAGCTAGGATGTGCCTACGATTTCAGGATTTTGTCACCGATCTCCACAAAACTGTCGGCGATCGAAAATCGGGCTTAAATGCATTAGTGTGAAAAAGCAAAAGTTATTACATGAATGAAATATGTGTATAATAAATATAATAAATTTGTGATAATGAAATTAAAGTCGTTATTCCCTTTCGAATCAAATCATTAATAAAACACTAAAATCAAGTGGTGCACATTGTGACCAAACATCCCTTATAAGAACCAGGAATATATGAGGAAAATAATTGCAGAAATTTCCTTTTGGTTGAACTATTGGTCTGTGAATAACACGCGCTCAGCTCTGACCAATGTGCCAGAAATGGACTGTTTTAATAATGGCCCCTCATCAAGACATTCTCGAGAAAACTCTTCGGGATGAAAAGACTGCATCTGTGTTCTCAAGTTAGAAGTTGTGGAATGATATAGCAGCGGTTTCTTACACAACTTACAAATTACGTTGGTTTTGTCAACAATCTCGCCTTCAATACTCCAGAAACTGAAGAAGCGCCACACAGCACTATTAAGATGTTTTAGTGTAAGTAATGAGTTCTCACTCTCTTTTTCAGCCATTTTTCTAATTATCAACACAGCCGTGACTCATCTAATGGGTTTATCTGGATAGGCTAACAAAAACAAACCGCGTCAGCTACGTCATCATATCTCGCACGGATCCTGACATACCTAAAATTCGAATGCACGGTTTTTGCATTCGAATGTGCATTTTTTTTTTTTAAATTCAACGAATATTCAAAATTACAATTTTTATTTGACAGCCCTAGAAGACAGCACCTTACAGATGTGAGTTGAATGATTTACCATGTTGTCGCATGCTAAAGCTAGCGACAACATATCACATGTGTTTGAAACGTCACTTGCTGATAAATGGCAAATGTTCATCTAGTAAAAAAAAACGCTGTGTTATCAAATAACATTGATAACACAGCGATATTGATATTACACTTAGAAAATTAATATACTACATGGCTGAGTGTATAGTGCATCATTTTGGATACAGCTTTTGGGGGGCACCACGTCGGATCTTACCTATGGCACCAGGTAAGCAATAACCACCACTGCCCAGCCTTACATCTTTAATGCTGTTATATTTAATGTGTTATAGCTTTCAAATAATATAGAATCCATTCATGTAACTAATTACAAACTCTGAAACAGTAATTTCTCTGTGTGGTCAGGGCCTATTCTATGAGTTGTGTGAATGTCCCAATCTAAGGGGGAGAGACACTCTGTCACGGGACGCTCATGCCTCGAGCGCACATGATTAATGCAGCTAGATTATAACATGATAACTCTCGACTTATTGAATTATAATATATATGTCACTGTGTGTTTATTATCGTGAAGAACATTGGCTATACTCAGCTTTATTAATAAGAGAGTTTGTTTTTGTGAGTTAAAGATGGATTGAAGTGAACAGAATGGTGAGAGAGGTGAAGTCTTCACTCCAATATAAGATGCATTTTTGATTAGATTTTCCAATATAAATATCTAAAACACCTTTAAAAAAAAAAGTGTACATTTACTTTAGCAGCTATACTGCAGACGAAATTTTTTTTATCTGAGAATGATGAATATAATATTAAAAATACAAATATTTAAAAATATCTACAAATCCTTTAAAAAAGATGCATTCACCTGAGAAGCAGAATATCAGATATTTAATCAAATCAAATCAAATCACTTTATTGTCACACTACCATGTACACAAGTGCAACAGTAGGTGAAATTCTTGTGTGCAGTTCCGAGCAACATAGCAGTCATGACAGTGACGAGACATATACCAATTACAGTAAACAACATATTTACACAACACAATTTACATATCAAATGTACACATAATTACACAACACAATAATTATATACAATGTACAGTAGACAATACACACAATATAGAATACACAATAAGTGGGAGTATATGAAATATATATAAGTAGTTGAATTGAGGAGAATATGTTTAGACTTGCTTTTAGAAAATAGAGATTGAATAGAAGTATATTTTGTCTTTGCTGCACTCGCAGAAGTATAAGTGAAAAAATACACTTATATTAAAGATACAGGTGCTGGTCATATAATTAGAATATCATTAAAAAGTTGATTTATTTCAGTAATTCCATTCAAAAAGTGAAACTTGGATATTATATTAATTCATTACACACAGACTGATATATGTTTATTTCATTTAATTGTGATGATTAAAACTGACAACTAATGAAAATCCCAAATTCAGTATCTCCGAAAATTAGAATATTACTTAAGACCAATACAAAAAAAGGATTTTTAGAAATGTTGGCCAACTGAAAAGTATGAACATGAAAAGTATGAGCATGTACAGCACTCAATACTTAGTTGGGGCTCCTTTTGCCTGAATTACTGCAGCAACGCGGCGTGGCATGGAGTCGATCAGTCTGTGGCACTGCTCGGGTGTTATGAGAGCCCAGGTTGCTGTGATAGTGGCCTTCTGCTCTTCTGCATTGTTGGGTCTGGCGTATCGCATCTTCCTCTTCACAATACCCCATAGATTTTCTATAGGGTTAAGGTCAGGCGAGTTTGCTGGCCAATTAAGAACAGGGATGCCATGGGTCCTTAAACCAGGTACTGGTAGCTTTGGCACTGTGTGCAGGTGCCAAGTCCTGTTGGAAAATGAAATCTGCATCTCCATAAAGTTGGTCAGCAGCAGGAAGCATGAAGTGCTCTAAAACTTCCTGGTAGACGACTGCGTTGACCTTGGACCTCAGAAAACACGGTGGACCAACACCAGCAGATGACATGGCACCCCAAACCATCACTGACTGTGGAAACTTTACACTGGACTTCAAGCAACGTGGATTCTGTGCCTCTCCTCTCTTCCTCCAGACTCTGGGACCTTGATTTCCAAAGGAAATGCAAAATTTACTTTCATCAGAGAACATAACTTTGGACCACTCAGCAGCAGTCCAGTCCTTTTTGTGTTCTGACACTGTGTCTTGTTCAAGAGTGGCTTGACTCAAGGAATGCGACAGCTGAAACCCATGTCTTGCATACGTCTGTGCGTGGTGGTTCTTGAAGCACTGACTCCAGCTGCAGTCCACTCTTTGTGAATCTCCCCCACATTTTTGAATGGGTTTTGCTTCACAATCCTCTCCAGGGTGCAGTTATCCCTATTGCTTGTACACTTTTTTCTATCACATCTTTTCCTTCCCTTCGCCTCTCTATTAATGTGCTTGGACACAGAGCTCTGTGAACAGCCAGCCTCTTTAGCAATGACCTTTTGTGTCTTGCCCTCCTTGTGCAAGGTGTCAGTGGTGGTCTTTTGGACAGCTGTCAAGTCAGCAGTCTTCCCCATGATTGTGTAGCCTACAGAACTAGACTGAGAGACCATTTAAAGGCTTTTGCAGGTGTTTTGAGTTAATTAGCTCATTAGAGTGTGGCACCCGGTCGGTGTCTTCAGTATTGAACCTTTTCACAATATTCTAATTTTCTGAGATACTGATTTTGGAGTTTTTCATTAGTTGTCAGTTATAATCATCAAAATTAAAAGGAATGAACACTTGAAATATATCAGTCTGTGTGGAATGAATGTATACATTATCCAAGTTTCACTTTTTGAATGGAATTACTGAAATAAATCAACTTTTTGATTTTGATTCAAAACTTTCGATTTTCTAATTATATGACCAGCACCTGTATGTACTAGATGCTCCCCATCAGAGGATTTTTTGCTGTGAATTTCTTTACTGAATTAAACTTAATAAAAAGTATTTTTCCCTTTAATTCAGTGAATGTCATTTAGAGATATTTTGAAAAAATGATTTTGTCCTCTTTATTGTTAGTAAGCACGTTTAATACAACCTCGGGGCACATGCTGAATAATCGGTTAAGAACTAATGATTAATCGTTGCAATAATTGCCCGAATTATAGTTCTAATAATCGTTAGATTAATCGATAATCAAAATAATCGTTAGATACAGCCCTACTTCTTACTAAAGTGACTTGTAATTGCACATATTATTCAAGTGGCAACAAGATGGACACTGCTGAATGTGCCTACACATACTAAGCTAGAATTGAAAAACCAAGAAGAAATTCAAGTAAATGAGTGTTAAGACTTCCTGTGGAGAGACAGGGTTAAACAGGTTGTTGGCAGCAGTAAGTGACTTTATCTTGAGTTGAATTCTGGCAGATACTGGTAGTCGATGTAGAGATCAGAACAGAAGTGTAACATGCTAGAAGTTCCTGGGCTCAAACAGGAATGCCACAGTGTTTTGGATGTGCCTGAGTTGACGTGTAAATGCTGGTAAACAGTAGTTACAGACATCTATAGACGTGAATGACTGGACGTCTGTCATCACTGTGAAAAAGCTTACTCATTATCAAGTGTGTAGTTATCTAGTAGAAGTATGTAGGATCAGAATATAACTGAAGCTGAATTGTCATTGATTCTGTGCTATTAGCGTCACCAAACGTAATTGCAAATATAATGTTTTCAATATTGATTTACCAAACTGTCTTAGATTTCTCACACAAATAGACAAAGTCAGTCTATTGTCCTAGGCGGCTAGGGCTGGGTGATATTGCCAAAAATATTATCACAAATATTTTTCATTCAGTATTGATATTTATCACAATTTACATTTCATATCATTAATGGGGGAGGAAATGCATTCGATATGTTTGTTAGACATAACTTGTGTAAATTCCTCAGGGTAAGCTAGCTTTTAATGTAAAGTCCAAGAAGTATACTCAGTTTAGCATTTAATTCTACATATGATCTCTTTTCGATTACATTCCTCCAGTTTCATCGTCTTTAGTGGATGTTTGACACTTTTTGTGAAGATCCACACTCCAGCTCGGTGGCGGTAATGAACCGTGAGCGGGATTGCCAACCGTCAATACATTTCAGGTGAAGAAGTCTACTTATTAAATACTTTCTTGACTGCTTCAAGTTAGCAGACATGACAGTGATTTGGATCATGAAAAAACAAATAACTAAATAGTAAATAAATAAACAGCAATGGTGTTGAAGTTGTGTTTATTTGATAGCTATGTTGCATCTTCAGTGCTGTCTTGTTCGGTGTTGTTACGATGAGCAGGAAGGCAGATGAGGGGCGAGGATCTAATTGCAGGGTTAGCTTTATTGGACAGGGTGAAAACTAAATAGACAAAACCAAAACAAAGGAAACACCCACAATGGGGAAAATACAACAAAAACACGGAAAACATACAAAGGTTTAACTGGCAGGATAAACATCACAGAACACGGAAACAAGCATCCATAAACATCGACGATCGACAAGGGAATGGAGAACAAACAGTGTTTATATACACTTGGAGACATGATGATGACAAACTACAATCTGGTGAGCACAGTGACACAGGGCTGGCAATGATGAGGGCCGGGGATCATGGGAAGTGTAGTTTTTTAACAAGGACAAGTGAAACCCAGGGCAGACAACAAGGGAATCGTGACATAACCCCCCCCTCAAAGGAGCGGCTTCCAGACACTCCTCAGAAAAAACACAAAGGGAATACTCAAAAAAAAATATAATACAATCGTCCAAGGAGTGAGAGTAGGGGGGAGCAAACAGACAGACCAAGGGAGCACAAGGGGCAAACAGACAGACCAAGGGAGCACAATGGGCAAACAGACAGACCAAAGGGACACAAAGAGCAGACAGGCAGTCCAAGGAGGCACAGGGGCAGACAGGCAGTCCAAGGAGGCACATGGGGCAGACAGGCAGTCCAAGGAGGCACAGGGGGCAGACAGGCAGTCCAAGGTGGCCACAAGAGGACTGGATCAGGTGGTCTGGGAGCTGGCCACAGAGCAAAGACAGGATCAGGAGGCCTGGGAGGCGGCGGAGCCGTGGACTGCTCAGGAGACCACATCGTAGAAGGCTCCGGAGGCGGAGCTGAGGGAGGCTCAGGAGGCGGAGCTGAGGGAGGCCCTGGAGGCTCAGGAAGCAGAGCCGAGGAAGGCCTAGGAGGCGGAGCCGAGGTAGGCGGAGCCGTGGACTGCTCAGGAGACAACATCGTAGAAGGCTCCAGAGGCGGAGCTGAGGGAGGCTCTGGAGGCTCAGGAGGCGGAGCTGAGGGAGGCTCAGGAGGCGGAGCTGTGGGAGGTTCTGGAGGGAGACGGAGCTGAGAGAGGCTCTGGAGGCTCAGGAGGCAGAGCCGAGGAAGGCCTAGGAGGCGGAGCCGAGGGAGACTCAGGAGGTGGAGCCAAGGGAGGCGGAACCATAGAAAGCCCTGGGGGCTCAGGAGGCGGAGCTGTGGAAGGCTCAGGGGCGGAGCCATGGGAGGCTCAGGAGGCAGAGCAGAGTGAGGCTCATTAGGCGGAGACCTTGAAGGGTCTGGAGGTGGAGCCAAGAGAGGTAGCGCTGTAGGAGGCTCTAGAGGTGAAGACCTGAAAGGCTCTGGAGGCGGACCCGTAGGAGGCTCTGGAGGCGGAGCCGAGGGAGATGGCGCCGTAAGAGGCTCGAGAGGCTCAGGGTGCTCGGGAGGCAGAGCCGTAGGAGACTCGGGAGGCGGAGCCGTAGGAGGCTCGGGAGGCGGAGCCCTGGGAGGCTCGAGAGACTCAGGAGGTGGAGCCCTGGGAGGCTCGAGAGGCGGAGCCCTGGGAGGCTCGAGAGACTTGAGAGGCGGAGCCCTGGGAGGCTCGAGAGGCGCTGGCTCTGGGATGGTCGAGGCTACAGGCACTGTGGAAAAGCCTGAGGCTGGAGAGGAAAGCCCAGATGCGGGAGCCGGGATCAGGAGAGGTGACTCTGCGGCAGCGAATTCCTCTACGATGAGTCCCACATATTTCTGCCAAGTGTAGTCTTCGGTCTCCGGTAGTTCCCACCATCTGTGTTTGAGTACAACGAACCGGTACGCCACCTTCAAAGTGTGGTCATCCCAGCCGGTGTAATGTAGGAGATTTTATCAGGTATAATTAATGTAAACATTGTTGATTTGTACCACAGTTATATCTGACAGGCAAACATATAGTTTGCTGTATGTGCATGAAGGCCTTAAGAACGTGTGTTCCATATATGTGTGACATTTGAAAGTGTGCAGAGTAAGCATTACATGTGGGCTCCCATGACTGCTGGGAGAAAATATCCCTTCCAAAGGTGGTTCTGTTACTTCCTAATATGGTCAGACCAGAGTCTGAGGATGCTAGATAACGCATGTTTAAAAAAAGGATAAGCCCAACCTTGTTTGTGAAAATGTACTTAAGTGAATGAAACCCAGAGTGAGTTAGTTGCTCTGCAGGCCGACTCGGCTTTATTGGTTGCAATAAAGTCTAATATTCTGAAATCAAAACCTAAGAATTTGAGAGTGATTCTTCATAGATTAAGGCAAAAATCTACAACAATTGGCGCCCGAACAGGGACAGAAGAGAGCAGAGTCGTTACATCGCAGGCCGGCTGGGAAGGCAAACACAAACGAGGTGGCCACCATTACAGGTAAGCAGATTTTGCTTATAAACATTTGTGTTACTTGCCAGTTTGCCTGTGGTGGTAAGAATGCTCAGAAAGCTCTTCTAAACCAAAAAGGATAAAAAGAATAAAGGGTTTTGATTCCAGAAGGAATAATTGCATGCAATGATCTGTTTTTATTTGCTGGTAAGGGTGTAGGTGAAATAGCAGTAAGTAACGGCGGAAAAAGTTTAAGAAGTAATAATATATATTATAATAAAGGATAGGAAGGATATGAAGGATAATAATAAAAGGTATTAATAGGTAAAGAAAAATTATTTATTTTCTTTCCGGATAACGCTCTACAGGATAATAATAATATGGCTAAATAGGCAAAGAAAAATTATTTATTTTCTTTGCGGATAAGGATAATAATAATAAGAGTTATTACTAGGCAAAGAAAAATTATTTATTTTCTTTCCGGATAGTGCTCTACAGGATAATAATAATAGGGCTAAATAGGCAAAGAAAAATTATTTATTTTCTTTGCGGATACAAGCTACAGGATAATAATAAGAGGTCTGCATAGGCAGTAAAATATAAAAAGTAAATAGGTAAATAAATAAAAAAAAATCCTGCAGGTTAATTAGGATAGGAATAATAATAATTGCGCAAGTTAGTGTTTTTTTTTTTTTTTAAAAGCTCCGTGTTTATAAAGGCCTTGTGTTTGTTATAAGTGTAACAGTTCTGTGCGTGTAAGAATAATTGTAGTTCAAAGAGTGTGCAAAGTGAATGTGTATGACCACGTGTGACTGAATAAAAATATAAGTCAGGTACAGGATTGAAACGTGTGATTAGTCGTTAACGATAAAAAGAACACTGTGTGAATGTAATATGAGCCCAATAAACAAATAAGAGACAAAAGGCGAATAAAGTAAAGTTGTTCAATAAAGAAAGTTTGTCATTTATATGTTGAATGAATGTTGGAAATGAAAGCTCATAAAACAGTGGAAGGAAAATTACATAGAAAACACATAGTAAACTAAAATCTGACATAGTGTAACGTGTAATCAGTAGAGGGAGTCAGGTCTGCGTGAATAGAAAATTAACTCTCAGCTGTGAGGTTTTTTTTTTTTTAGAACTAGCAGTTGGCAGCTGACGGTAAAAATATGTTAACCTTCTGAACTAGTAAGTCACAGAAGAGAAGTGAACTTCATATAGAGAATTTGTGAAGTCAAAAGAGATATCTGTGCTTAAAGTTTAACATTTAAAGCACAGGGATAAATAACAATAAAAATTTAATTTGAAATAAAAAAATTAAACAATGATAAAGAAATTAACAGTTTGAAAAATCTAAAATAGATAAGGAATAAATAAATAATAAAGAATAAGAAAATAATTAAAGCTTTGGGTCCAGTATATGGTTTTAAAACAAAGGTCAATGGAGTAAGTGGATTTTAAAACAAAAGGGTGTTATAAAAAAAATACATAATTATGGCAGCAACTCCAGTAGATATATTAGGATTAAAATATCCGTTGTGTAAAGAACTTATAGATAAACTCTCAAACAAATGGCAAAAAATAACTAAAAATATGATAACAAAATGGCCAAAAGATGGGACATTTGATGTAGCTTTGTGCGAGGAGATGGAAACATTGATAAAAAATTATAGACCCAAAGAAAGTAACAAGAATAAGAAGAGAGAAGCAAAGAGAGAGAGAGAGAGAGAGAAGTACTGATATTGTTTAAAAAAGAAGGAGAAAATGCTCTAAAAACCATAAGACAGACTAGGAAAATATTAAAAGAGACAGAAAAAGAAATGAATAAAAAAGGAGAAGAGACCCTTGTTAAGTCACCTCCAAAAATACCCTCAGAAGGTCAATTCCCAATGCTCAAGGGAACTGTAGATGTTTTAGGAGAAATGCAAATGGAAGGAAATGTGCAGTTTGAAAAAGAAACACTTACAAAATTAGGGGCAAGACCAAAAAAGACACAGGATAGAAAAAGTGAGAAGAGTTTGTCATTAGATTGTTATGATCAAGCAAGGACAGCGTTACAAGAAATGAAAGCACAGTTAAATAAAGAAACATTATATGAAAAATCATTAGCACAAGTAAGAAGAGAAGAACAGGAAATAGAAGCAGAAGCGCAAATAATAGAAGCACAAATAAATAGGAAAGTTAAAGAAACGGAGAAATTAATACGAGATACAGATAAATTGGTCAAGAGTAGAAGCAGATTATTAGACACAGAGGAGAGGGAGAGTGAAGAGGAGTTGTCATGTGATGATGGAAATTGGATACAAGGAAGGGAGAGGTATAGGTTACGACCTTTGACGAAACAACTCCCAATTTTAATTAAGGATACGCAGGGACAATATGTACCTTGGGCTACACAGGACCTTGATGGGCTTGTCGCTCGCCTCCCTGATATCCACCAGGGTGCTGGAAAGTGGATAAGAGTACTTGAAGAACAAACAATGGGCAAACTGTTATCTGTGGGGGACATTAAAGCACTCCTGGCAAAAGTTATAGGAGGAGCTGACATGGTGAAAATCCTTCAAGCATCAGATCTTGATAGAGCTGTGGATTCTTATTATATGGATGGAACTGCTTTTGATGAATACCGTCCAACAATGTGGCAGGCAATGCGTAATGAGTATCCAACCAGAGTAGACCCTAAGGCATTAAAAGGGGAACAGCTTGGGGAAACAGAAAACCCAATCACATATGTTCAGAAACAACTAAACAAATGGAAGCAAGAGACTGAAGGGAATCCAGAAGGAGACTCATTAATAGCTACATTGTTCAGATATGCTGTAATAGATGCCATGCCAGAAACTGTAAAGAGCAGGCTGGAAGACGTGGTCGCTTAACCTCCAAAACACACAAGGAGTTTTGTGATCATGTGACTCATGCAGTAGAACAATACAGAAAAAATTAACAATAGTTAAAAACACAAGAGAAAGAACTGCAGAAAAAACTAACACAGTTACAGCTGGAAGAATTAATACAAAAAAACAAGAAAAAGATTCAAGCTACCGTAAAGAAGGAAGAATCAGACCAAATGACAGTACTGACTCCTGTGAATGCTTCAACACCAAACATGCAGTGGAATCCAGTTACAGCTATCCCTACAAATACACACCAGGGCCCTGCGCCTGTCATCAATGTTTATGCTCAACATCCAGAAATGATGGAATGGGAAGCAAGACCAAAACATATGGAAAACAAAATGGGCAGAGAGTGCTGGAGATGTGGACAGCTTGGACATCCCAAAAGGAAGTGCCCAATAAAACCATGGCAACGGTCACCTGGGGGTGGAAGGGGGGGGAGTTGGCATCAGCCCTACAGGGGTGTAGGTCAAGGCCCAGTAAATACTTGGGGAGGTCCAGATCAAAGATATTAGGGATGCCCAGAGAATCCTATAGGGGAGAGTCAGCTTCCAATTTTAACAACCAATGCTGATCAAGAACCTATGCTGCAGGTTAAAATAGAAGGAAAAACAATACCAATGCTAGTAGACACAGGAGCAGTTTACACATGTGTAACACACATTCAAATTATGCCTCACATCTCCCCTTGTCTGGAAAATTTGCAAAGACAGTAGGATTCTCGGGACAAATACAGCTAATTCCAATGACCTCTCCAGTTTGTCTACAAACTAAAAATAAAACGGCAACCATACCTATCCTAGTATCACATCAGACACCGGTTAATTTATTAGGAAGAGATGCATTGTGTAAAATGGAACTTCAAATTTTGTGTTCTCCAGATGGAGTGTATATAGATTTACAAGGAGTAGAAACTCAAATGATGATTTCTGAGCCAAAAGCAAATGTGTACTGGATAGGACAGATAGAAAACGACGTGAGACAAATAATAAATAAATGGGGAAAATTCGTTGAAGCACAGATTCCAGAAGCACAGTTGCCAAGATCAGAATTTCACTGTACAATGATATATGATCCTGAGAGAGATGCAGATATAGAAAAGAAATGGCAGGAAGGAACTAAAGAACAAAAAATCGAAATGACCTCCCAATACATCATAATAGGTAAACAGGGGGCAGCTTTGAATATAACAGAGAATGAATTTATAAAAAAGTGGTTCAATATTGTAGATTCAGCTCCACATGTATCCTTATATGTAGGTAAAAATTCAAGTGCAAAAGATTTGGGGCCAATGATGATAAAAGCTAAACGGTGCCAATGGGAAACAACAATAAATCCATTGATTTTCCATTCTACTGACAAAAATTACATAAAAAGTTTGTGTGGGACATCATTATTGGGTAATCCACAGGAAGTAGTCATCAATGAAAAAATGCAAATGCAAATGATGACAACACACAAATTGGTAGAGACTTTTAATACTGAACTATTTAAAGAATTGGAGTGTCAAGTACCAAATGAGATATGGTCTCAGCATGACACAGATGTAGGAATGGTAAAGTCAGCCAATCCAATAAGAATACGACTTAAGCCAGGTGCACGTCTGCCAAGAAAATTGCAGTACCCTTTGCGGCCTGAAGCTGAAACGGGCATAAAAGACACTATAGATGGTTTAGTAAAAGCAGGAGTATTGGTGGAAACAAACAGTTATTGTAATACTCCAATTTTTCCTGTAATCAAAGCAAATAAATCTAAATGGCGTCTAGTACATGATTTACGAGCAATAAATGATATAGTAGAAGATTGGCCAGCTGATGTTCCAAACACTCACACACTGCTGACAAATGTCCCACCTAATGCCAAGTACTTTACCGTGATTGATTTATGTTCTGCATTTTTCAGTGTTCCTGTGGCAAAAGAAAGTAGATACTTATTTGCATTCACATATGCTGGAAAACAGTATACTTACAAACGAATGCAACAAGGATTTAAACACTCACCACATATATTTAATCAAGTTCTCAAAGCTGACTTAGAAGACCTAACAATAGACAGCGTAATGCTGCAGTATGTAGATGATTTAATGATCTGCTCCACCTCATTGGAACAGTGTCATAAAGATTCTATTAAAGTACTTACTAGGTTAGCACAGGGAGGACATAAAGCATCCAAAAAAAAACTACAGTATTGCCAGCCACAAGTCGAATACTTAGGACGACTGATCTCATATGGTACAAAAGCTATAGCTCCAAATCATTTAGAAGGCATAAGTAAAACACCATTGCCGCAAACAGTAGGGCAGATGATGACCTTTCTAGGAATGACAGGATTTAGTTCTGATTGGATAGAGGGGTATGCAGTAAAAACAGCTCCACTAAGAGAGATCATGAAACAAGCGGGATTGCAAAATTTAAAAACTAAATTAAAATGGAATGCAGATGCAATGATATCGTTTGAATCTATAAAAAAAGAATTACAACAAGCACCTGCCCTCTGTAATCCCGATTACACTATACCATTTCACCTGTATGTGGCAAACAGAACTGATGGCTATGCATCAGCTGTATTGATGCAAGAGACATGTAGTGGCAGGAAAAAACAACCCATAGCATACTATAGCACTAAGTTGGATAATGTAGCACAAGGCTACCCAGCATGTTACCAACAAGGTCTTGCAGCATTATATTTTGCTTATGAGAAGACATCCACGTTAACTATGGGGTACCCAGTAATCATTTACACGCATCATAAAATTGTAGAGTTGCTAGAACAAGGAAAATTTGTTTTAACGCAAGCCCGTATTTTAGCATACTCGTCACTACTGACGTATCCAGATGTTACGATTAAGCGATGTAATACAATCAATCCAGCTGAATTGATTCCTCTGGATTTTGAAGGTGAGCCACATGATTGTGTGGCTAACTCATTGGCATTCACTAGGCTATGAACGGATCTTGAGTCAACACCAATCTCTGAAGCAGAAGTAATTTACTTTGTTGATGGTTCCAGTTTTAGAGATTATACAGGAACTCATACAGGATATTCAATAATAAAGAGAGACAAGGATGAATTTATACCAGTAATATCCCAACATTGTGTACAGCCATGTTCGGCTCAATTAGCGGAATTAAAAGCTCTCACAATTGCATGCCAATTAGCAAAAGGACAAATAGCAAATATTTTTACTGATTCAGCTTATGCTCATGGTGTATGTCATCTATTTGGTGCTGTGTGGAAACAAAGAGGTTTCAAAAAGAGTGATGGAACTCCCATCCAACACACTCAACAGATAGAACAGTTAATTTCTGCCATGATGTTACAAAACGATTAGCTGTTATCAAATCTCAGGCTCATAAAAAAGGAAACAATTATATCATTAAGAGTAACAACACAGCTGATTTAGAAGCTAAAAAAGCATCAGGATGTAAGGTGGCAATATTAGCTCCAACAATTTTAATAGAACCACAACCTCAGATAGAGGATATAATTAGAATTCAACAACAAGCAGGCCCACATGAACAGACAATGTGGCATCAAAGAGGAGCAAAAAAAGACACACAAGATATTTGGCGTTCACATGAAGGACAGATAGTAGCACCAACTACACTATTAAACATACTTATTACAGATGCGCATGGATTTGACCATTGCGCAAGGGGGGAAGTAGTAAGGAAAATTAAGCAGCAAGGATATTGGTCACCGTACTTACATGCAATAATAGACGAATTTCTGTCCACATGTGAAATTTGTGCCAAAAACAATGTTAGGAAAGGAACATCCACACCGATAGGCCACATACCAATACCAGAAGGACCATTCAAACACTTAGTAATGGATTATGTGGACATGATAAAGCGAGTACAAGGCAAAAGATACATGCTTGTGGTAATAGACAGATTTAGCAGATGGGTAGAAGCAATACCATCAGCAGATGAGGGGGCAGGAACAGTTATTAAGTTTCTAACAAGGGAAGTAATCCCTAGATTTGGAATACCATCAGAAATAAGTTCAGATAACGGGTCAGCGTTTATTCAAAAAACTGTAAAGCAAGTATTACAGCAACTAAGAATAAAACAGAGGTTAGGCTGTGTTTACCACCCACAATCTCAAGGGCTGGTGGAAAGGGTAAATGGTACCCTCAAGGCCAAACTTAACAAAATATGTGAAAGTACTAAACTCAACTGGATTGATGCTCTACCTCTTGCGCTAATGAGTTATCGCATGCAAACTAACAGAAGCACGCATTTAACACCGCATGAAATGCTTACGGGTCGACCCATGCCTGTGCCATATTGCAGAGGACCATACAAAGGACCCCCTCTAGAGCAATTGCAAATGGAATTGGGGTCATATATGAAAAAACTAACTGCAATACATAAAGCTATCTATTTACAGGAAAAGAGAAAAGAGCCTGAAAAAGAGACAGAGACATCTTGTCCAGTCGTTCCAGATCAAGTCTATTTGAGAGTATTCAGAAGAAAATGGAATGAGCCCAGGAGAGAGGGACCTTACAAAGTGGTGACAGCAACTCCAACAGCGGTCCAAGTCGAAGGAAGTACCACCTGGTATCATTTGAACCACTGTACAAGGGTACCCAAAGTAAGTAAGGCAGGAGAAGGAGAAAAACTTGATCCCGACAGTACAAAAGAAAGTGTGGTAAGACCAGAGACACAAGAGGAAAAGGTACAGAATGTCAAAAGTTCAGGAAAAGGTACACAGGGAGTGGAGCAAAGCAGAGAAGATCAAGAAATTAATAGAAATGAATCCAATAACATTTGTGATAATCATGATATACCTATTGCAGTTGGCAATGCAAGCTCAAGCCACAGCCAATATTATTACTCAGGAAGTCAACCAGACTTCCCTATCATTGATTTTTCAGCCCTCAGTCAAACCTAGTAGCAATTCAGAAATAACGCAAACAAAGCAAGAATTAGGTAAAACACAAAGGATATCAAAACAACGTAGAAACATTGAAAATAAGATCGACAGTAATGGAAATATTAGGAAATTAGATAGGTTATGGGAAACAGCACAAAATAATGAATGGTATGAATGGGCAACTTTTACAGCAAGAGAAATAGGTATGGAAAACTGCCTATTATGCTCCAAATCACCCCTAAATAAGGTAACGGTAATTCCAAATCAGCATGATTATCAAAAGTGTGCCAACTTTAATAGAAACTTTTGTCATTTAAGAAAGCATGTTAGACCGTACTGCCCAGCAGAATGTTTGGCATTTCTGGGAAATTCCATTCTTAAGGATCACTTCAATAAGCCGCATTGGGGAGATTGGTGTAGATATGGGGATATAAAAGAAAACATTAAAATAAAAAAAGGAAGGGTAGAAATCCCAAAATGGTATGACATAGATTATAGCCAAGAGTATGAGTGTTATAGTAAACCTAAAGGAGTTCATGACTTGGGAGAATTCATGGGAAAATGTGCTATTACATGGAACCTAGATAAAACAAATGCTTGGAACTCAGATGTACCGGTAAGAGCCCCAGAACTTCAAGCACAAGGATTAAGAAAGGGAATACAAATAAATCAAGAAAAATGTGAGAATCAAACTATAGCATTACCGTCAATAGAATTGTATGAAGATCAAACACTAGTGGTGGCAGATTTTTTCTGGGTTTGTGGGAAAGAACAACTTATGGCATCCTTACCACTAGGATGGAAAGGAATATGTGTTAGAGTACGATTGATTCAGGAAATTACAATGGCACAGTGGGAAGCAGGACAATTCGTAAAGGAAGATAGAAACAGAACAAAAAGAACATATAAAACAGACCCTAATGTGCTTTTAGAATTAATTGGTCAACCTAGGGGTATACCTAATGAATTAAAGGCTAGAGATGAGGTCAAAGCAGGGATAGAATCAATATTTATTTGGATTACACAAAATAAGAATACAGAGTGGATCAATTATATTTACTATAATCAACAGAGATTTATTAATTACACTGATGATGCTTTATCTGCTTTAGGAGAACAAGTACATGAAACAAGTAGAATGACATGGCAAAACAGACAGGCTCTTAATTGGTTATTGGCAAAACAAGGGGGTGTATGTGTTATGTTTGGAGATCAGTGTTGTACTTTCATACCAAACAATACTGCACCAGGAGGAACATTTAGTGAAGTCATGATTAAGTTCAAAAGCTTAAGAACCGAAGTTAAATCAAATGCTGGAAGGGATAACCAAATGTGGGATTGGTTTGATTTAAAGTTAGGAGCATGGGGAGCATGGTTTGCTAAATTAGGAATGTTTTTGGGAATTGCAATAGTAATAGGAGTGTTAGTATTTTATTGTATGCTGCCTTTATTAAGGTCATTAGTTATTAAAGCCACAGTTAAGCAAATGGACCTATTGAGATGTCAAGATAATGGTAGAGATATAGTAGAGCATCAGGGTTGGATTGAAAAACCAAATTGGGATTCACACACATTGGATGAGGAGTCAAGCACTTCCAATGAAGATGAAGAAGATGAATAAAAGATGAGCCATACCCTGGGTGAAAGTGCTAGCCTAACCTCTCCCCAACAGGTGGCCCTCTACGATACGTAAAGTATCTGGGTTGAAGACATCTGCATTACACATTAATGATATGATGGATGGTTTAAGACTATGGTAAACACAAGTAAAGCTAATCCATCACAATCAAGCTGAACCAATTGGACATTTAGGATTATAACATGTTTGTATATTAAAAGAAAATGGAGACAGGATCTTTTACTCTGCTCTCGAAACAATTTGAGTAGAGATGTTTGGTTCTGTAATCTCCACCGGAGTGCGGTTGCATAATGAGGTCATTGGTAGTGCAATGGTGAGACTTAATTGAGTCACTAGATAGCATAGCTAAAGCGACTGAATTATGAAACTGCACTCAGGAATGTGACTCTAAAAAGTCACAAAGGGGGGAATATGTAGGAGATTTTATCAGGTATAATTAATGTAAACATTGTTGATTTGTACCACAGTTATATCTGACAGGCAAACATATAGTTTGCTGTATGTGCATGAAGGCCTTAAGAACGTGTGTTCCATATATGTGTGACATTTGAAAGTGTGCAGAGTAAGCATTACGTGTGGGCTCCCATGACTGCTGGGAGAAAATATCCCTTCCAAAGGTGGTTCTGTTACTTCCTAATATGGTCAGACCAGAGTCTGAGGATGCTATATAACGCATGTTTAAAAAAAGGATAAGCCCAACCTTGTTTGTGAAAATGTATTTAAGTGAATGAAACCCAGAGTGAGTTAGTTGCTCTGCAGGCCGACTCGGCTTTATTGGTTGCAATAAAGTCTAATATTCTGAAATCAAAACCTAAGAATTTGAGAGTGATTCTTCATAGATTAAGGCAAAAATCTACAACAGTGACTGGCCACGCTGGCGAAGAAGTGAGAGAACTCCCGGACAGACAAGTCCGCCTGTGTCAGCTCCGTGAGGAACCCTGCTAGATCCATTGTAGGTCGATCGTTCTGTTACGATGAGCAGGAAGGCAGACGAGGGGCGAGGATCTAATTGCAGGGTTAGCTTTATTGGACAGGGTGAAAACTAAATAGACAAAACCAAAACAAAGGAAACACCCGCAATGGGGAAAATACAACACAAACACGGAAAACATACAAAGGTTTAACTGGCAGGATAAACATCACAGAACACGGAAACAAGCATCCATAAACATCGACGATCGACAAGGGAATGGAGAACAAACAGGGTTTATATACACTTGGAGACATGATGATGACAAACTACAATCAGTTGAGCACAATGACACAGGGCTGGCAGTGATGAGGGCCGGGGATCATGGGAAGTGTAGTTTTTTAACAAGGACACGTGAAACCCAGGGCAGACAACAAGGGAATCGTGACAGGTGTACACTGATAGAATTTTAGTCAGATAGCTTGTGGTTACCTAGCCTCGTTGCCGGTTTCCATGACAGTAGGGCGAGGTTGCCGCAAGCCATCAAGTACTTCCTTACCGGCTGATTTCATGACTGTGATTCAGTTAGCTAGTTGTGTGTAAAATTTAGCCGGACTGCTTGTGATTTAGCGACACGCATCTGATCCGATCATCTAGATGGAGAACATAAGCTAAATAGCGAAAATTACTTTAAAGTTTGTCATCAATATAAAATAATTTTTCCCCGATAATTAGCGATATCATTTTATCACCCATCCCTAGTCTCGCTCCAAACTCACACCATTGGTTGAGTCTTATATTGTTGTGCCAGGCAGGTTGGGCTGCACAAACAAACAGAGCAAGTTTTGAAAGCGTCACAGCGAACATTACATTTACTGAACAAACATGAGTGGTGCTTGCCCAGTGCCCATGCAAAACTGTTGTATTGCGGCTAAGCTGTTTCTGTGTGGTTGCTAAGGTGTTCTGGGTGGTTGCTAGGGCATTACTAGGCTGTTACTTGGATGTTCAGAATTAATATATTTATATTTCTTCAGAAAAAGTATTAACAAAATCAAACATTTCAGCCTTGGAATTTGGTTGAAAATATGGTTGATTTGACATGGAACAACCCTAAAGACACTTGGCTGCTGTACATGTCAGACAGTTGCCGTATATGCTTGTGAAAAGTCTGGCTGCGAGTGACTATAATATGTGATGTTGTAGCATTAAAGAATAAAATGTACATGAAAAAGACAGATGAACCCAGACTGATTTGATTTATATCATTTGCAATGCTTTTTGGGATGTGTTGTTCATCCATTCCTAGTTTTCTTGTATCTTTTTTATTTGATTTTCAAGTTTTTGTTTTAGATCATAGTTTGTGACGTTGTACTTGATCTCAGAGCTGGTTAGTTTGGTTCATGTCTTTGAACTCTGTATTGAAATGGAGAAAACGAATGAGAAAAATGAATTCAAGGCTGCAGAAAAAGTTAGCAGAATCGACGGCCGACTGTTAAAAGATGTCAATCTGACATCAGTGTATTTTCTACAATGTCAGAATGCTTAAAGGTGGGGTATGTGATTTGCAAAACGGCCGGCAGATTTTGAAAATACACAACTCTAAGGTCCTACCTTCTCTCCTCCAATGCTGGCCCTGACTCCACCCATTCGAAAAACATGGACGCGCAATCATGCACGAGCGAAAACTCAGATGCGCAGTGTTCTAGCAGTGTTCTAGACTCACTAGTCAAACAGTGCATTCACCTGTCAGACAATTTTTCAGAGCAAATTGTTGACACAGCAGGAGGAGGGGGTCGCATACCACTCTTGAAAGGTGTAGAGCTGATTTTCTCATAACTGTAAAAAAAAGAACATCGCCAGCCCTGGCGTCTGTACAGCGGTCTTCTATTCAAAACAGGATTCATAGAAATGTGGAACAACCCCACTAGCACTATAAAAGCTCTATTCTCCATACATAAATACAATCGCTTCCTGTTACTGGGTCACGAGCTTTGAGTATGCGCATCGAACGGGACACGCGCAGCCAGGGTGGTGGGGGAGGGGGTATGGTACGACCGTTTGATTGACACATTTTCTGTCCAATGATTCTAGATGGTCTTGAAAATGATTGGCTGGAGTTTTTCGAGTCCTGCCCGTTCCACAGATGATTAAATTGCTTAATTTTCATTTCAGTGCTTCTAATTTACAGCCAGTAAGTGGGTTAGGAATAGGATTTCAAGTTATTTTGAAAAAATGGTCAAAAAAGAAAATCACATACCCCACCTTTAAAATACAGTTCCAGGCAGTCAAAGGTCAACAGATTTAAAAATAATTACTATTAAGGGTTTTACAAGATGACATTAACACTGCATACAAATCTGCATAAAACATCGGTCCATTCCCTACATGACCCCTGATAACCTGCTGAACAACTGCACTGACCCACTTAAACAATTCAGTGCTTTCACACCATTTATCCTTCTTTACCTGCAGTCAGCACAAACACATGAACAGGCAAACCCGGGCATGACCTGAATCTGTATTTTCATACAACTATTATCACCATCAGCGACGTCACATTCCAGCATGCAGCTGAAAATGATTATCACACAACACTGACTGAAAACACAGATTTTACCAGGGCAATGTTGATCGTTACACTGTCAGTCGAGGTGGGTGCATCAGAAGTTCCTGTGGGGCTCGAGGTAAATCCAGCTTGCCAGCTCAGCTCAGCGCAGTAGGTCCTTAAAATGCAAGTGAGTGAAGATTTCTCTTTTGAAGCTCCAAAAATCACAGACAGTCAGCATAAACGTCATCCATACGACTCCAGTGGTTCTTAGGTGTCCTCTAAACTGACACGATTGCTTTTGTTGTGAAAAAAGATCAATATTTAAGTACTTTTTAACTATAATCCAACACTTCACAAGAGGGTGGAGTGCAAGTGGTTTCTCATGTGACGTATTTGCATTGCCATGATACCAACGTAATCTCTCGTTCTCTCAGTTGATACATCCAGGATGAGCACACAAACGCACCACTAAATGCACACGAGTAAAGAAACACAGATAAGTACAGATCTAAACCAAAATCAACCAAGCTGATACAGTGTTCCTCCTCACTGGTAAACGTGCGTCAGTTCTCATGTGTTTCAAATGCCAACACGATTACATCATGCACATATCGCTGCTCACCGGAAGCATGATTTATAGTTAAAGTACTTACATATTGATCTTTTTCACAACAAAAACAATTGTGTCACTTTAGAAGACACCTAAGAACCGCTGGAGTCATATGGATGACGTTTATGCTGACTGTCTGTGATTTTTGGAGCTTCAAAAGAGAAATCTTCATTCACTTGCATTTTAAGGACCTACTGAGCTGAGATATTTTTCTTCAAATGTGTTCTGCTGAAGAAAGAAAGTCATACACACCTGGAATATCAAGAGAGTGAATAAATAATGAGAACTATCACTTTAAGTCTGTTTGTAACTTGACTGTTATTTTCATTACAAGCCAATCAGAAGAGCAAAAGTTTAGTTACTTTGTGCAAGCACTCCTCAGCGACCACACACGAAGTGAAAGAAAAACTGCAAATGAACTCGTATTTCATCTGTTACCAACCAATATTATGTAAATGATGTGTTCTATGCATAAATTGAAACATCAATCTGACAATAATTACCATTTATTTTGAAACGGATAGATACATTTTTTTGATCTGGCAAACAGAACGGTCAGTGGATCAGCTTCAGAATGTGCTTTACTGCCAGATCATTTACACTATGCTCACTTTACATTTTTAGTTGCATTTTGTTACATATAACTCACAAATAAACCACAAATTGCTTATTATGTAGTTTTTTGTAAATTAACATTTCTTTCATGTGGGCTTAACCGTTTAAGTACAGTAGCTCAAAATCCAAGCACCACAAGAGGAGTTTGAATGAGCAGATATATTTTTTAGTCACAAATCACTGCTGTTCCATTGTAGCCCACATGGGTTTCAATTTTAAAATGTTATGTTTTAACCACTTTTCACTCTTCATATGCTTATAGCTATTTCATTAAAACAAATTCTTTGGATTCTTTATTTCTTTATATGTAGTCTGCTGTTAGACTCAGGTCAGTATGCATTAATGTTTCTGATTAAACAGATCGGACTGGCCTTGTTCAAAGCCGTTGTAAAATGACTATATCTGTGTGTCAGAGACCATAAATCAAAGAGATCCCAAACTTGGTGGGACGGTCCCCCTAGAACTCCCCTCCCCCACGTGTCACGTATACATACTGCCAACACTAGGTGGCACTGTAATTGGCACATTTATCTTTGCCAAAATGGACATTATAGCTGAAGCATACCCAAATGAATCCGAATTGAATCATTTCGCATCGGAAACAAACCAAATTAAGAGCTTGTGAATCAGAATCAAATCAAATGGGAAAATCTGAATGAATACCTAGAGATGATGTGGTGTGTCTGCATGCAATTTTTTAAAATCTGAACACAGATTTTGTGAATAGTGACCTAAATTTGGCTCTGTTTCTCAAACCAAGCTGTCGTATGATTTCAGAAAACTTGTAATATAGCACACCAGTCATATGGAATATATTCATGATACTTTTATGGTCCCATATGAACGACCTCTGCTCAGTATATAGCCCATTTTCTTGGGTGAACTAATCCTTGAAACACCTTATATTGTGTGATCACATAGAAAGATGCCATCTTGGCTTGCATTGGTTCTCCAATGACTTTTACTATTTTTCTTTTATGTCCAGCAGATATTTTACCCAAAGTGTCACAGTTGACTAATCGCAGGGTTAATTAGTGGCTTACTCAACTGATGACATAAACTCTCCCGTTCTTGTGTCACAATTACTAGTGACTGAACCTCCAATATTTGTGTCAGCCGTCCAGATGCGCTTGCACACTTGAAAGCTTGTCTTGATGTAACAACACACAAATATTTAGTGTAGCTGGCCTCGACCTCAGATTGCATGCCCACGAAACTTTCATTAAGCATCTGATATATTTACAGAAAAATGCCAAAAGCTGACTGATTCAAGAATCATCAGTCTGGGAAAGTTGCGTGGCGCCATGCGAGGTGAACGGCGAGCTCTGTGCACTTTGCAGTTTTTAATACTTTTTGTGTCATTAACCGGTAAGATTCGATACACCCTGATTCTTAAATGTTCTAGGAAGAGAATATGTCAAGAATTAAAAATACAAGATATTAAAAGACACTTACGTGCTCAAGCTGAAGCCCCTGAGCAGCAGGACGCAAGCCCGGGAGTCAGTTTGGACAGTGAAGTGCAGGAAATTTGGCGTCAATTGATGAACGTGTCGGCAATGCTGACAAATGTCGTTGCTGACTTGGAAGATCTAGCTGTGATACATTGATCGATCACTGCTATAGAGACGAAATTCACTGAGATGGTTACAAGAGTGGCGAATGTTGAGAAACGGATAGATTATCTGGAGTCATTGGAGACGGAAGAGCGACCAAGGCAGACTTTGAGCGTGTCTGGGAAAAGTTGGAAGACTTGGAGAATCATAACCGTCGAACCAATGTCCAGTTTGTTGGCATTCCTGAGGACAAAGAAGGGGGAGATATGGTAAAATTTCTGCTTGACATAACAAGCCATAAGCTTGAAATCAAGCAAGCTCACAGTGTTCCGGCTCAGAGATCCATGGAGGGAGACATGCCATGATCAATTCCGGCCAAATTTCTAAGATCATCTGATCAAGATCTCTTATTACGCGAGGCGAGGAATAAAATAAGTCTTTCTTGGAAGAATCACATTTTTATTTTTTGTTCGCAGACTTTGCGAATTCTATAAGAGAATCCTGATCGATACAAGAAATGCAAGAAACTCTTACATCAATGGAAGGTCACTTATGCACTGATGTTCCTGGACAAATTGAGAATGGATGCTAAGGATGGCCACAAAATATTTTTTTATCACAGCAAGAAATGTCCTTCATAAAGTCAATGACTGAGTAAGTTATTTGTGGTTCTCATGTTGCAGCCGAGTGAGCCTGACTCACTGAACATTCACTTGACTGTCTGAGGAAGCTGGGCGCCTTTTTTGTTCCTTTTTGTGCTGGTTCCGCTTGCGGCTGGAGTTTGTTTTTTGGAATAACACTCCTTTGGGACAGTTATGTGGATGAATCGACATACTCTTTGTGCTTGTGCCTCCTATTTGTTGGAGTTTGTTTTATAGATTATTTTCTGTTGTGTAATTCTGTCTCACAAAATTTGTAAAGAAACACCCGGAGGGTTCACGTAGGCATACATGGACTGTTTGAGTTTAGAGGGATGGACGCCAGTTGGTGCTGTCGTGCACTGGGTTAATGCACACGTTTCTCTTTTTTGGGGGGATGTTCGAGGTTTGATTGTTGCACTAATGTTGGAATGTGGTCTTTATAATTGTATTTTTGACACACCATCAATTTTTTCTAATATGTCAAAATGTCATGTTAAAATGAGTGGATTGTCTCTCTCCACTTGGAATGTGAATGGGATGGGGCACCCCATAAAAACAAGGAATGTTATTTCTGAAATGTAAGAAATATAATATAGTGTTGCATCTTTCCCCACAGGAAGCTGAAAAAATTGGAAAGTTATGAGGTGGACATGTGTGGGTGATTCTCACGAAATCCAGATTTAGAAGGTGTCCAGCATCAGAATTTTTAAAATGCCCTTAAAGCCAATTTTCTTTTTGCACATATAAGATTAAGGTCTGAACTTACTATAACCATTATTTTTACAAGATTTAAAAAAATATTTTCTATATAATTATTTACATTTTTAGACGAAGTCCATAAAAAATTATCATTACCGCAACATGACATTACATTAAATATATGGTTAAAAATGTGTATTTTTGGCTAATGTTAAAGTAGACTCTTATTACTCGTGCTCAAAGCTATGTAAAATTCTGGAGAGATTACTTTTTCATATTTTTAATATATATATACATTTTAAAACAAAATATGATTATCTAATTATTACTTAATTTGTAAAAAAGATACATGTTGCGGTAATGAAAATGCCATTTCGGTAATGAGAATCAATGTTTCGGAAATGAGATTTAGCTCACACATTAACTGTTGACAAAGGGGTTTGATGCCTAACCCTATTTTACATATTTAAAATGCATACAATTTTTAAAATAATATTTATTTCATGAACAGAGTTTCATTTTCTCATTTATCGTAATCATCACAGTACCATGCCTTGTGTTAACAAGTGTTGTGTATATAAGTTACAATGTTATGCTCATAAAGAATCATGTCATGTAGCCTACACTGTAGTACTAACAAATATACAATCATTAGTATAAATATTATCATTCTAGTATAACATATAATCATGTGTTCATGAGAACTTTTTCAATGTAACATATTATCATGTGGTCCTGAGAAACATTTAAATGTAACAGCATCATGTGCTCTTGTAAAAAGATTTTAGTTTAGCTAAAACACTTTGGTCCTGACATTCAACCACACAACCTTTTTCTGAGAATAATTTCATGTGAAGAACTTGAATAGCAGCAACTCGATTTATGAGTTGGTCAAACAACTAAAACAAACAACTGGAACGACTGCTTTGTACTAGAGATGCACCGATCGACCGGCCAGGGACCGGAATTAGCCGATTTTCCGCATGCTCGGCCCGGACCGGTAACCGGCCGGTCAGCCTCACGTCTTACCGATTCCAAGCCGGTCCGTTTTGTTGCCAGCGGCGCAGGCAATAACGTCACAGCCACATGTAAACATTAAGTTGGCGTGGGAGATCTTCACTGTGTGAGTGAAGTATATATAAAGTTCGAAATGTGTAATAATTGTAAGGCCAAAGTAAACCGTGGGGGAACCACCACAATAACTTTCGGAACAACAACCCTAATTAGACATTTAAAACACCATCACCCAGCTGAAAATGCCCATTTTAAAAAAGAAGCTAAAAAGTGAAAGCGGCTAAAGCTAGCCAGAGCTCAGAGCCAGCCACAAGTCAGCAGCCTCTCCTATCATTCCTTGGTATGAGCAACGAAAATACCAAAGCAATTACAAGGAAAATTATGCAATTCATGGCCCTGGTTGACCAGCTGTTCTCCATAGTTGAGGACAGAGGGTTCAGAAATCTGATACATTTCCTCGATACAGAGTAGGAGGTACTTTCCGACGTCGCGTTGCCCGAGTTGTTTAATCTCGTGTCATGTCACAAACGCAGCCTGTTATCTGTCAACATTTGGGTACACAAATCTGGGAGAGGGGAAGGGGGGTGCTGGATGGCAGAGGCAGGCTAAATACATTTTACTCGTGTTTAAGGCAAATATCAAGTTATATTGAAATGAGCAAGAGTTATAGTGCATGTCCCTCCTTCATAAGTCTGTTTCTCATTACCGAAACATTGAGTATCTCCACCGCAACAGGCCTTCAATTGTTGCGGTGAATGATAATGGTGTTGCAGAGGATGAGTGACCTTAAACATTCTTGCTAACTGTGGAAGCTAAATGAGGGTTAGCTAAACTTTCCCTCTCTTTTTATATTTAGACCATAACGGGGTATATAGTAATCAAAAAATTAAAATGGCAACATTTTTTAAAACTTCACAAACTCATGTTTCAGTAATGAGAACTAAAAAGTTGTGTAGGTACTATGACAAACAAAATTTTAACTTTTATTTGGAGAGAAAAAATAAGAACTGCTTACCTGGTAGCCATCTTGAGTGTCACAGTCAATTATGTCCCTTCCAACAAAATTTCTTGAAAATGTTAGTTCCTTGAGGACTTAAACAATGATTGAAAATTGTTGCAGAGGATGAGAAAATTGGTCTTGGACACATTTATATTCCTTATTATTGTTACTACATTTACCAATGATCAACAAATACCACATGTTTCTTTACTGTAAATGTTTATAGTATAACATGCACTGAAGCTTTTTATTTTTTATATTTTTTAATTATAAATATTTCCATCTCAAAGAACACAAATCCAGTCATGGACACGTTGCGGTAATGAAAAATTTCCCCTTAAATGTGGAAAAAACAACAAAATTGGTATTTATGATGTCATTTGAAATCATGTGCAAAATAGTACATGAAGAGATGTTTATAAATGTATCCTTATTTTGATAGCATTTACTTTTATCATCAAAGTGTTTCATGACACCTCATATGTCTAATTTCACCCCGAATCACCCGTTTTCTTTAGTGCTGGATCAAGTAAGAGCATGGGAATCATTACACTGATAAGTAAACATCTACAATTGAAATGTTTCAATGTCTGTTTTAGCTGAAATTCAGGGGCAAATGTTGATTTTGGCTAATATTTACCCTATTTAGAGGTGAGTTTAGACGTGTTGCCACATACGGAGAAAAATAAATCACATAGTTGCCACTTTAATGTATCCCTTTTGCAAAATCCTGAATTCCAACAAATGTTAAAGGCTGAAATCAATATATATTTGGAGACCAACTGGTCCTCAGTATCCTCTCTAGGCATGACTTGGGAGACACTTAAGGGGGCGGCTGTGGCTTAGGTGGTAAAGCGGGTTGGCCACTAATCGCAGGGTTGGTGGTTTGATTCCCGGCCCACATGACTCCATATGCCTAAGTGTCCTTGGGCAAGACACTGAACCCCAAGTTGCTCCCAATGGCAGGCTGCGCCATGCATGGCAGCTCTGCCATCACTGGTGTGTGAATGTGTGTGTGAATGGATGAATGAGACTCAGTGTAAAGCCTTTGAATACCGCTAAGGTTAAAAAGGTGCTATATAAGTGCAGACCATTTAAAATTTACTTAAAGAGGTTATTAGGGTCAGATCATACAGTACTCCTCATTCATCAAAAAATACAAAGCAGCACAAGAACTCGTGGAGTTGAAAGGGAATATTAAAAGTGCAGAGGCAGAGCTAAAGCACCGAATGTTGTTTAATGGCTTTAAGGAATTGACCCGATTGAAATACAGGTATAATACTATTTTGAAGCACAAGGGGAAAGGTAAACATGTTTGAAATTGTGCACAAATGTCTGAAAAGTGATGCCACTTCTCAGTAATTTGGCTGAATGTGGGTGATTTCAGGGTACATGAACTTTTAGAAGTAGCTTGTTGATTTTCCTGTGTGAGCTTGTTGAGAATAGTTTTGGAAGCATTGCATTGTGTACTGTAGTGTTGAAGAATTGCCATAGTCCCCAGATCCCCAACAGTTACACTATCCCAACCCTCAAGCAATAAAAGTCTTTGTGTTGTCCTGAAATACTTTGCTGCTTCATTTGCACCCATGCAGAATGACTAGAAAAGCATGCTGCTGTTATGACTGCTGCAGGAGACGAGAAAGGTGGCGCAAACACAGCACGTGTTCTGGCATCCAAAAATAGCAAGGCTTTCTCAATGGAATGAAACAGAATGCAGAATATGAAGTTGGTTAGCTGGAATTATCATGAACTACTTTTGAAATGGGGAAAAATAAAATAAAAAAAGAAAATAAGACATTATCCTGGCTTGAGTGTTAGGCCTTGAGAAAAATTGTTCTTCAGTGTAAAGATTTTTCTTTAGGTCCATAACACACTGATTGGTCTGTAATGGAAATAGCTGTTTTATGTGAAGCTAACATGAAACTGCATTCTCAACCCATTTTACTTCCGTAATATGACATATTTAAGAGTGAAACAGGTTGATCAACAACGGATTAGGAATTGATTGGACCTTGAAAAGTGGATGTTCCATACGAAATCGACCCAGACTTGAATGTTAGTTAGCTAAAGTAATGCCTTAATATCTTTGTGACTATCAGTTAACATCCAGTAGCTAAATTGGCCTTGGTGACCACAGCTGAAAAGTTGTTTCAGAGGCATAGCAAGTTATTACATTTTCATGCAAGATTGTGACGATTTATTTTCTTTCTTTTTATATTTGGAATAATGTGCACAAAGGAGTCAAACAAAAAAAAAAATCCAGAAACGTGTGTTGAAAGTAAATGGGTCTATTTTGGTTTCATGTTGAAAAAATTAAAGATTGATCAAGTTTCTCAATGTTGTACAATTCAGGTAAGATACAATTATTAAAAACCCATTTGGGTTTTAATCTAGGTTCAGTGTAAATATTAATGTCCATTCTTCAGTGCTATTATATAAGTGTTGTAGCTGTATTTGCAGTAATTGCTGTCTGTCATAGGAAGGGTTTGTTATGTGGCCTGAGCGTTCCTCAGAGGCTTAAAATGGAACAGTGTGTCCTAATCCATCAGGACACATAGAAAATAATTCTTTCACCTCAACGCCACACACCCCCACACACTAAAGGTCAACCGATATTGTTTTTTTCAGGCCGATGCCGATCTTTTGAAATCCGGGTAGGCCGATGGCCGATTAATGCTGCCGATTTATTTTGGCCGATATGTTCTTGTTTTTAACCTCTTATTTGAACCTTTTATTTGAAAGATAAAATGTGACACAAATAATTACTTAAGATAGACAAAATTTCTCAACAAATACATTTATTGAACACTTGACCAATCTGCACTTGTACACTTAAATTAAAAATGTATAATGTAAAAACATATTGTATAAATAATGTATAACAAATATATTAAATAAACAAAGCAGGTGTTACGAACTGCTTGGGTATCGTTAAGGTTTTAATGGTATTACTACTCTTACCGATACTGCTTATCAGTACGGTACTTCAACGGTATTCTTAACGGTTCTTTTTGTTATATATATTATTACACAAAGATAAACGTTATATAGGCACAGTGATTTAATTTCAGGAAGGTCTACTAACATTACTGTTCAGGTGTGGTCTAAAAAGAAATCTAATAAAGTAATCAATTGTAAAATAACACTGCATAGTTTATCATAGATAGATTAATGCTTATTAATGCAGAAGTTATTCATTCAAGAGCTGTAAGTGATTTTCTCTTTGCCTTTTGTTGTTTGATTCGCAGTAATAGCTCAATTGTCAGCATGTTCATTAGACTGCTTCCCCTTTAAGACAGAGTTCAGATCTAATAGGCTCCTGATGCAGCATATTTTCTCCCAACTATTTCCATAACTACGTCCATTTAAGACAAACTGTGTTTAAGTGAATCTCCAAGCCGGTCGTTTTGACATATTTTTGTGTATAGTTGATCGTTTAGACGCGCACATGAAACCCAAAGTAGCCTATACTTTGCTTGTCTCTTTGCGGTGTGTTTCGGAGCGCGCGCCGCCTTGGGAACGGTATCTCTTGCGCTCTTTTTATTATTAAACGCGTCCCGCAATTTAGCAACAGTAGCTAGACTGCATTTTACAACAGTCACCGATCGTGCTGATTCTGACGTTAAGTTTGAGTTTTAGGGAGAAATGTCAGTGCAATGCTGTGAAGGGAAGGAAGTTGTGCTAGACAGAATGCGGCTTATGTATAAATATTCTTTTTATAATCTTTGGAAGGCGAAATCTAAAATAAAATCAGACTAATAATCACAGATCTAAACCAGGCTATGTTTGAATGTTTAGTTCTGTCACTCATTAAGCAGGGCTCGTTTTGTGCTCGCTGTGCGCGAGATCTCTCTCTCTCTCTCTCTCTCTCTCTCTCTCTCTCTCTCTCTCTCTCTGTCTCTCTCTCTCTGACTGCGAATAGCTAAATTGCATCACAGACAAATGGTTTCATAGAATTATTATACATAATTGCTGGCGAGATAAAATAACTTTCTCTTTATAGCAATAATAAATGTATTTTCTTAATTTCTCCAGTACCGACAGCAGAACCGATAACGTCCGAGCTTACCAAAGCCAGTCCTTCAATAGCCTATAGTGCGTTGGTATCTTTTTTTTTACTTATTTATCTGCATTGAGTGACAACCCTCTCAAATATAAGACACAAACAGAACAAATAAATGTCTCAGATTCACTGTCTGTAATAGCAAAATTCTTGCTTACTTATTGTGACATGATAGCAACCCTTCTGCTGTGATAATGCAACTTCAACTACGCTATCAATATCCAAAGTAGCCGAACGTCACGTTTGTCGCTTTTTTTCTCGAAGTTGGCAGTAATATATCAAAAGTTTTTTATTAAATATAAAGGAGTTATACAAATTTAATCCTTACTGTTTTCTCCAAGGAGCTTAGCTCCTTCCATAGGCACTGGATGAGGTCTGCTCACTCTGCTGGAAAATGACTCTAGGGGCAGCATGCGTCGTGTTCAACACGTGTTCCACAACAACACTAGGCTGCCCACAGATGCGCCTGCCTAATAATCGGCTTGATATACTTGGATATTGGCCGATGCCGATTATGTTAAAAAATGCTAAAAATCGGCCGATTAATCGGTCGACCTCTACCACACACGCATCTAAATATGGACTTATCATAGATTTCTAGAATTTTTATTAAATGCTAATACTACTACAGACTACCCCAACCCCTGGTTCTGAAACGCAAATTGAGCTTTATTTAGATTAAATAAAAATAGAAACTTTTGCTTTATAAAAAATTTTTACCTTTTGAAGATGCCACCAACAATCAGCACGACTCAACTACTCAAAATAGAATTAGCTAAGCTGAAAGCTACAGTTCAGAGAAGGTAGTAAGTTACAATACAAGCTACATGTCAAAAGTAGCTTGCTACATTTAAGCTAATTATTTTTTTCCCAACTCATTAGGACAAACACAGAACTACATGAGACTACACAGACTGAATAACTTACCTATATAAAGTGCACGTGCAAACATGTGCAAAAGGTACGGGACAGTACAATAAATTACTAAAAGGAACAGGACAATAGACACAGTAAACGACAGTGCAGCGCCGACCTGTACACATTTGTAATCGAGTAGTGCAAAAAGATGACACTTTCAAAATGCTAAATGTAAACATAACATACTATGAAATATTGAGGTAGCAGCCAGATATAAAGTGACAATGAATTAAAGTGTAACTCTGGACATGTGCAAAAGTTGGATGGTGTACAGGTGTGTGTGTGTGTCAGTCCAGACCTGAGTATTGAAATAGCCAATAAACATGTTGTAATAGGCTCGTTTGAGATGTCAAACGCCTCGCCTTGAAAGGAGACGAGAGTAGACAGCTTCAGTCAGGGGAGGAGTGAAATAGGAGTGAGAAATTCTTACTTCTCATAGTGGATCAACCGCTACGAGATCAAAGGCAGATATTGCGTTATTCAAGTTTATGTGCTTTGCTGTTAATAAGTTGATATGATTAAAAATTCTGTTGCTTTAAATGAAAATAAATATGATGAACTAGACCTGTTATTTAATTCCCACTTAGGATGTGTCTTCCTGTTTTTATTTTTAATAAAAACACGTATTTTATTTATTTCAGAAATGTGATGCCAATCACAAATCCCATACAGAGATTGCAACGTCATAGTGTTGGGAACATGATTTTATAGATAAAAACAACTGAATATTTCAGAAGATAACAAAATATCACGGTTGTTTAAGCCAGTGAGCATTAAGCTGTGTCGTCAGTCAGTCATTTCCCATTGGGCTTGCAGTTCACGCAACTTGGAAAAATCAACTGCACTGCCTGCCTGCTACAACTGCAGCCACCTCGTTCTTGCGGGACATTTTTTTGTCATACATCTTCATGACATCACAGCAAGTCGGACGGATGCACCTACCGGTGATCACCAGTGATTGGTTCTGCGCAGAACTTGCTCATCTCAAACCAGCCTATTGAGTCTGTCCTCGCTGCAGCCTGTAGCATGCTGACAATCTGGATTTAATCCACTAAATACTGGATGTTGAAGCACGCATGCCCCTAAGTTGATTTTGGTAACATCATGAACTTGAATGAAAATTACAAATGGTTGACTAATTTCTGCTTTACTCAACAATAAATGAATATGACCCAAATCAAATAAACAAATATGGTTTTTATTTTAAAACATGTTAACACTGAATACATATAAAATGGTAACATCCCTTGCTTGTTAAAAGATGACTGTTTCATACTGCCTATTTATACACCAGTAGCATGTTACAAATGACCAAGCATTTTACACCATTAAATCTACTAATTGCTTATGAATTTATACTAATCGCAAAATACAATTAGCTTTTAAATGTAAGATCACGTGATAAAAAACAAATTGAAGCTCTGCAACGAACACAAATATTGAGCATCTATTTTGCGCGTGGGTATTCTAACATCCTTAACAAATATATATATTTTTCATTTATCCAGATGTAAACAATGTAAATTTTACCAAACAAAGACAACATAAGTGCTAAAAACACGTACAATAACAGTCCATCAGTGCCATATTGGATCTAATCCAGTATGTCATCATGCTACAGGCTCTAGTGAGGACCTCTTGGGAGTCATTCACCAATGTAGATTGGCAGTCCTCTTTTGGACATTTCTGGTACTGTGTCTGAGCACTTTGCCAATCAAACTAAATTTGGAACAGAACTGACTTTGATTTTCTAGTATTTTTACATTTCAGTTTATATTTTTATTTTACTATATATAAAAAAATAAGTTTGTGCAGGACATTTTCATTACAATAAACTTTGACTTCTATAGTTTTTTTTATTTCACTTTAAAAATGGCTTCCACTTGCACAATAAATTGCAATGGCAGCAGTATTTAAGATATCAAATATCCCTTTACAATTTTACATTATTAGCATCTTGACATTATTCTTAATAATTTTAAAGCAATTAATGTAAATGCAAGAGGGCTATTTATTTTGATAAAATTACCTTCCTGGTGCCAGCTGGTGGCGCTATGACCGTGAACCATAATAGCCGCAAAAAGGTGATCATCACCCATTACCAAACATACAGCTGAATTTTCAGCAAAATCATACAATGTTCAATGTCTTGGCATAATATAGTTTGGTGCCAGTCACATGAATCCCCTAGGAGGAGTATTCAAAAGTTCAGGGCCTGCAAATTTTCAACAAATACGCATTCAATCAAAAATAGCTGACTTCCTGTTGGGTGGAGATTATTACTGTCAGTGCAAAAGTTGTCCGGCTTGATGAGATCTATATTTGTACAAATTTTGGTGACTATTAAAAATAATGATGAATAGTGGGCTGAAACCCTATCACAAACTGGACAAAAACAGGTACAAAGTGGACAAGTACGATATGAATATGAAAACGTATTCATATTCAAATCGTACCGGTCCACTCTGTACCTGTTTTTGTCCAGTTTGTGATGGGGTTTCAGCCCACTGTTCATTATTGTTTTTGAACTTGAATATTAGTTATTCTCTATTAGGATTTTTACACCTGATATTGGTCTTTTCATCTGTTCTGCTGATGTAGATTATTTACTTTTTATCAGCATCTCTGTCAAAACTGGTTATATGTATGCTCAATGTCACTGTTAACAATATGATAGTTGTTTCCCAGGTTTTCTTGACAAAAATAATCAAACACACAAAAATATACATTTTTAAGAAAAAATTGTAATAGGCCTAAAAAACAAGCAAGCTTACACAAAATATTCTCTACTGTATATAAACCTGTTTAGGTTGTAGTCCACAAACCCGGGGAGATAATTCTCCATGGTTTCCCTCTGGATTTTCCTGTGGGTTTTTTTTATAATGGCAGTTTTAGATTTACTGTAGGCCAAGTAAAATGCATTTTGGAATGCAGAAGTAAAAGATTGCGGGGTAAACTTCGACAGCGGTGAATGGGAGCAAATATTATTTTCACTTACACATTTGCTCCAAGGATAAAAGAAAAATCCACCATTACTTTTGAATGACTTTCCAGAAGAGGAAAACAAAATAGAAAGCGGTAGATTAAGACTAAAAATGCAGGCAAACTGCTAAAAATAGATAGATTTGCCACTTGAAGGTCTCTGCATTGTTCTGTCTTTTCTGAGCTCTGAAGTAAAGCAATTATTGTTAATAATTTTCACTTTACAAATTCATCCCTTTATTAATTTGATCTGACAGCCATTCTAACTGGCATCCAATTGGCTGACGTGCTTGATGACGTCATTGGACTTCCTGTTTCTGACGACACAGCACGCACGCTGCACGAGAGTTTGTTTGTGGCCTGCTTAGCACTGCTTATTCTCATACGTTCAACATTATAGTCATCGTTCATAGTTATATCCTTTGTTATTTTACCGCGTTTCAGATTCTTCTGCTTTTTCTCCCGTTTCATCTGCGTGTATTTTACCAGTTGCTGCTGACACCTAGCTAGAGTCTGTGTTTGTAGCCTTTAATCCTTAAACATCTGCCATTTTTAAGCACACATCGGGTCTTCCCGTATTATTCTCTTACCGGGATTCAACTGCGCGCATATTCCACCTGTATCCGCGTTCTATTTTTATCGCGGTTAAACTGCGTTCATTTTTTCAGCGCGCACCCGTTTTTTCTCCTCCGTGGTACACAGATTATTGCATCGATCTCAAAGCACCGCTTATCAAGAACAACCACCACCAACAACAAACAATTTTGTGAGGGATTCAAATCAATCTCAAAACCCTCACCGCTCAGGAACAACGAACAATTTGCGGTAAGTCATGGCATCGGCTCATGTTATTTGTTCATGCATTGCATGTCACATGTTTAAAATAGCCTCCTCCGTCAGCAGTGAGGGATTCACTTGTGATAAATGTAAGGAATTAGTCAGGCTGACGGAGAAGGTTAATGAGTTAGAGACTCACATCCGAACGCTAGTAGAGGTCAGTGAGAAAGAGAAGCCGTTAGATACTGTTTCGGATGCGGGCAGTACAGAGAGCAACACACACACTTTGGTTCCGGTTATAGAGCCCCTGCAGCAGGGCATTTGGGTGACATCTCGGCGGCATACTCGTTCAGCAAAGAGACACCACTCTCCCGCTCCTGTTAGGGTTTCCAATAAATTCTCCCCACTCAGTGATACACCCACTGAGAATCATATTGAAAAAGCCCTTGTTATCGGTGATTCTATTGTAAGGAACGTGGAAATAGAGACTCCAGCCACTATTGTTAATTGCATTTCGGGGGCCAGAGCATCTGACATCAAATCAAACATCAAATCAGACATCAAATGACATCAATCTGCTAAACGTAGATTTTCTAAAATTGTAATCCATGTCGGCACTAATGACGTCCGGCTTCGCCAGTCGGAGATCACTAAAGATAATGTTAAAGAGGTGTGCAAATTTGCAAAAACGATGTCAGACACTGTAATATGCTCTGGTCCCCTCCCTGCTCGTCGTGGTGACAAGGTTTATAGTAGATTAGTGTCACTGAATGGCTGGATGTCTGAGTGGTGTCTGCAGAATAAAATAGGATATATAGACAATTGGAAAAGTTTTTGGGGTAGACCTGACCTGCTAAAGAGAGACGGACTCCATCCCTCCAGGGAAGGGGCCGCTCTCCTCTCTAGTAATTTGGCTCATAGACTTAATAATGATATTAATTGACTAAATGGGGCCCAGGTCAGGAAGCAGACAAACTGGTTAATCCGAACGTCCGCTAGCTGCCTTGAGACGTCACACAGGTCACATAAACTACAACACATAGAGACTGTATCACCTAGATATCTCATAGAGACTGTGTCTGTTCCACGAACTACGAAACACAATACCCTCACTAAATCATTTAGAAAAAATTTTATTAAGGTCAAACTTGAACAAAACAAACAAATTAAAAATGTACATCATATAAAAATAGGGCTACTAAACATTAGATCTCTTTCTACCAAAGCACTAATTGTCAATGAAATGATTACAGATCATAGATTGGATGCGCTCTGTTTGACTGAAACCTGGCTTAAACCGGATGAATATATTAGTTTAAATGAATCTACTCCCCCAGGTTATTGTTATAAACATGAGCCTCGTCTGAAGGGTTGAGGAGGAGGTGTTGCTACAATTTACAGTGAAGTTTTTGGTGTTACTCAGAGGACAGGATATAAATGTAAGTCTTTTGAACTAATAATGCTTAAGGTGACACCGTCAAATACAAATATAAATAAAAATTCTCTGTCGTCCTTTACCCTTGCTACAGTGTATAGATCACCCGGGCCTTATTCAGATTTCCTTAGTGAATTTGCTAATTTTTTATCAGATCTTGTATTTACTGTAGATAGAGCCTTAATTGTTGGTGACTTCAACATTCACATAGATAATGAAAATGATACTTTGGGATTAGCATTTATCGATATTCTCAACTCTCTTGGGGTCAGACAAAATGTAACAGGACCAACTCATCGCCATAATCATATGCTAGATTTAATTCTTTCATATGGAGTTGATGTTGATAATATAGAAATTCTGCAGCAGAGCGATAAAATCTCAGATCATTACCTCGTCTCTTGCATGCTGCAATCAGCTAATGTTACTCAATCTACACCAAGCTATCGTTTAGGTAGAACTATTCTTTCGACCACTAAAGATAGCTTCACTAATACTCTTCCAGATCTATCTCATATACTCAATAAACCCCAAAGCCCAGAAGAACTTGATGAAATAACAAAAAATTTCTAGCACCCTTGATGTTGTCGCCCCACTTTGATTAAAGAAAATTAAAGAAATAAGCCCTGCACCATGGTACAATGATCACACTCATGCTCTCAAGAGAGCAGCTCGGAAAATGGAGCGCATGTGGAAAAATACAAAATTAGAAGTATTTCAGGGTGCATGGAAGGATAGTGTCTGTAGCTACAAACACGCACTCAAAGCTGCCAGGTCAGCATATTTTAGTAAACTCATAGAAAATAACCACAACAATCCTAGATGTTTATTCAGTACTGTGGCTAAATTGGTTAGGAATAAAGCCTCAACCGAACCAGATATTACGTCACAGTTCAAGAGTAATGACTTCATGAATTTCTTTACAGATAAAATTGAAATAATCAGAAATAAAATTGGAATTATGCAATCATCTGTCATAGCACCTCAGAAAACAGCGTCGAATAATTTCCCTCATGTGCAACTTCAATCCTTCGCTATCATAGGTCATGAAGAGCTAACAAATCTTATCGAAACATCAAAAGCCACAACTTGTTTGTTAGATCCTATACCAACTAAGCTCTTAAAAGAGGTATCTCCTGTAATATCAGAACCTCTTCTTAATATCATTAACTCCTCGCATTAGCATGGTTTAGGTCATATTTAGCAGACCGCTTGTTGTCAAACCAAACAAAAGTAAAATATGGAGTGCCACAGGGATCAGTTTTAGGGCCTCTGCTTTTCTCCATGTATATGCTTCCCCTGGGAGATATTATCAGGAATCGTGGAATAAGTTTCCACTGCTATGCTGACGATACACAACTTTATATTTCTTCAAAACCTGATGAGATTTCACAATTCTCAAAATTAGCAGAGTGTATTAATGAAATAAAAGATTGGATGGCCAGAAATTTCCTTCTACTCAATTCTGACAAAACAGAGGTTCTAATTATTGGACCAAAAAACTCTAAAAATAAGCCACTAAAATATAATTTGACTCTAGATGGATGTACTGTTACATCATCTTCAACAGCGAAGAACTTAGGTGTTATATTTGATACCAATCTGTCCTTTGAAAATCAAATTACAAATGTTTGTAGAACAGCATTCTTCCACCTAAGAAATATTGCTAAATTAAGGCAAAACTAATTCATGCGTTCATGACCTCAAGACTAGATTATTGTAATGCATTACTGGGAGGATGTCCAGCAAGATCAATAAATAAACTTCAATTGGTTCAAAATGCAGCAGCCAGAGTGCTGACGAGAACCAAGAAATATGATCATATTAGCCCCATTTTATCATCGTTACATTGGCTACCTGTTAAATTCCGTATTGATTTTAAAATTCTGTTAACTACGTACAAAGCTTTGAATGGTCTAGCTCCGCAGTACTTAAGTGATCTTCTACCACACTATATTCCAACACGTTCATTAAGATCGCAAAATTCTGGCCTATTAATAGTTCCTAGAATATCAAAATCCACTAAAGGCGGAAGATCCTTTTCATATTTGTCTCCTAAACTATGGAATAGTCTCCCAAACACTGTACGAGATGCAGACACACTCTCTCAGTTTAAGTCTAGACTAAAGACTCATCTATTTAGCCAGGCATACACCTAATTTATCCTCCAACCCACAATTAGGCTGCTTTAGTTGGGTCTGCCGGAACCAGAAACCAGAAACATTGAGCATGATCTCTAACTCTGCAATAAATTAAATGGCATCTACGCTTACATCTTTTTATTTGTTTCCCTGTCTCAACCTCGGGACTCCTATCCTGAGGTCACCAGAACCGGCTGGATCCAGCACCATTCCTGCTTCATGTTGGACTCCACTGCTACATGTCGCAGAATGACGATGACTAAATGCAGCCGGTGCCAGCCAAACATCACTTCAATCTATTATGACGGACTTCAGAGGATGAAATGATGCCAACTCCAACCTGCATCACCTCGGTCTATTTATGGACTACGATCTTGAAATGAAATGCTTAGACTAACTATTGCCAACAAAAGCCTTCATCAGCCAATTAACAAGGACAATTGCATCTATGTGAACTTCTGCAATTAATCAAGATGGACTTCAAAGACTTTGGTCATTAATCTTAAGGTTCAAACACAATCGATGTTTAATCACTGACCCTTAACACTTAGTTTAATAATTTTAAACCATGATTTTACCTATACATAATTAATATTTACATTACATTCATAATGTTAGCCAGAGGGAACTGGCCCCCACAGTGAGTCTGGTTTCTCCCAAGGTTATTTTTCTCCATTAATCTACATCTTATGGAGTTTTGTGTTCCTTGCCACAGTCGCCTACAGCTTGCTCACTGGGGTTATTAATACAATTATCATTTAATTATTTTTAAACACTATTAAAAATCGTATTTTATCTAAATTACACAATGATGATTAATCGACTTTATAGACATTACAGTTTTATCGTCTGTTAATGCTGATATTCTGTAAAGCTGCTTTGAAACGATGTGTGTTGTGAAAGGCGCTATACAAATAAACTTGACTTGACAAATTTTATATTGATTTTATATTAATCTGACTCCAATTTTAAGTTGACCTCTAATTTAGATTAAGGCTCTAATTACATTGTGATCATTCTTTTATTTTAATCTTTTAAGTTATTGATTACTCTGAATTCTCTTCTATTCATTTACCAATTTGATCAGTTTCTAATGAGATTCAAACTGATAGTCTTTAAGTGGCATCCTCCTACATTAACACTTCAGTTCCCTATCTGTCACTCACTCGACGTTGTGTCGATGAGTTGACACTAGAGGATAAGAGCATCTCTTTTCTCGGTATGGAGTTAGACTCGTACTCAATGACGGCGCGCCTCACCAACGAGCGCGCGCAGTCAGTGCTGAGCTGTCTGCATGCGTTCAGACAGAACACGTTGGTCCCACTGAAATCCTTTCAGAGGCGCCTGGGGCATATGGCATTCTCAGCGATGGTCACCCCGCTTGGGTTGATGCATATGAGACCACTTCAGCACTGGCTACAGACCCGAGTCGAGAGTCGAGCATGGCGCCACGGCACACACTGCATCCTTGTCACACAGGCTTGTTGCCGCTTTCTCTGCCCCTGGTCAGACCAAGCGTTCCTACTGGCAGGAGTTCCCCTAGGCCAGGTCCTCAGGCACGTCGTGGTTACAACAGATGCCTCCCAACGGGGCTGGGGTGCTGTATGCAACGGGCACTCAGTCGCGGCCCTTGGACAAGCCCGCGACTGCATTGGCACATCAACTGCCTCTAGTTGCTGGTGGTACTATTTGCCCTGAGGAGACTATTGCCTTTGATCCGGGGCAAGCACGTGTTGCTCCGGATGGACAACACAGAAACGGCGGCATATATCAACCGCCAAGGTGGCCTACGCTCTCACCATGTCACAACTCACCCGCTGTCTCCTCCTTTGGGGTCAGCACCGGCTCAAGTCGGTGCGAGCCACGGACGCACTGTCGCGGCAGGTTACACCCAGGAGAGAGTGGAAGGTCCACCCTCAGGCGGTCCAGCTGATATGGAGTCGATTCGGCAAAGCACAGGTAGACCTTTTCGCTTCCCCAGAATCCTCCCATTGCCCACTATGGTACTCTCTGACCATAGCTCCCCTCGGCACAGACGCCTTGGCACACAGCTGGCCCCTGGGGCAGCGCAAGTATGCGTTTCCCCCAGTGAGCCAGTCAGGGAGGACGGAGATCAGGTCCTTTTAGTGGCTCCTTATTGGCCCTCCCGGATTTGGTTCTCGGACCTCATGCTCCTCGTGACAGCCCCCCCTTCATTCTCAGGGACAGAGCACCATCTGGCACCCGCAACTGGACCTCTGGAATCTCCATATCTGGCCCTTGGACGGGACGCGGAAGACTTAGGTGGCCTACCACCCACGGTGGTAGACACGATCACTCAGGCAAAGGCCCCCTCAATGAGGCGCCTTTACGGACTGAAGTGGCGTCTGTTTGCTTAGTGTTGTTCTTCCTGAGGTGAAGACCCCCAGAGATGCACAGTTGGATCAGTGCTTTCCTTTCTGCAGGAAAAGTTTGGAAAGGAAAACCTTGAAAGTGTTTTCCTTTCAAGGTTGGGTGTATCGCTTGTGCATAGCACCTTTGCCTCCATTCTTTCTCCCCAGCCTTTGCGTTGCTGTGTCCGGTGCGTGCTCTTCGCATCTACTTGGATCACACGCAGAGCTTTAGAAGCTCCGAGCAGCTCTTTGTCGGACAGATGAAGGGAAGCGCTGTCTCCAAACAGAAGATCGCCCACTGGGTCTTCAATGCCATCACTATGGCATACCACGCCCTGCACGTGCCACCCCCTGCTGGCCTACGAACCCATTATACCAGGGGTGTTGTCCCACGGTGCCTCTCTAGCAGATATATGTAGAGCCCCGGGCTGGGCAACACCTAACACCTTTGCAAGGTTCTATAACCTCAGGGTTGAGCCAGTTTCATCCTGTGTGTTATGATGACACAAACAGGTAAGTTCGGGTAAGCTGGCCGGGTGTATCGCTTGTGCATAGCGCCTTTCCCCTCCCTTGAGGCGAAGACGCGTGCTCTTTCCCCAGTTGCGTTTGCAAGAAGTGTGAACCCTGGACGTTCTTCCTCCCTAGCCTAGCGGCCGTCGAGTCTTCGAAGAGGACAGCGTGATGTATATTCCACAAAATGGTTTCCCTGCCGGGCAGAGGGTGCCCTGTCCTTGGTCGGCGTGTTTGTAGTAACTCCTCCCCCCTTGGGTAGTACCTACCATGATGCTGCTCCACACGATGTGCTTCCACTCCTAACCGGTAAGACCGTGTGTTGTGTTCCACCTAAACCCCCCCTCTCAGTGTGGTGTGTGGGGTGTGGTCTCCGCACATATCATATATTTGGCCCTCAGCCGAACAATTTCGTTCCTTTTTTGGGGAGAACGTCCTTATATTTCTGAGCAGTTAGCCGTTCACCTAGGTGCAGGGGACCGCTTCATACCTGCCAGTGTGTTGGGGGTAGTTATGCGACGGCTTGCTGCGCTGGCTACGAGGCACACAGAGGTCTGTCCATCTCGAACCGCCAGTCTGTGTAACTCGGTTCAGCTCTTGTGGCGTTATCCATTGGGACCCCTAGTGTCAACTCATCAACACAACGTCGAGTGAGTGACAGATATGGAACGTCTCGGTTACTGATGTAACATATGTTCCCTGATGGAGGGAATGAGACGTTGTGTCCCTCCTGCCACAACACTGAACCAACTGCTGAAATGGCCAGGTCTTTGGCTTTGGCTGATGTGTGTTTGCAGCGTCACTCCTTTTATACCCGTATGTCCAGGGGAGTGGCTTGCAAATTCCACATGCCAATTTCCATAGGCCTTTTCTCAAGATCAGAGATGTCTAGACTCTGCAGGAGCGACCCCTATTGGCAACTCATCGACACAACGTCTCATTCCCTCCATCAGGGAACGGAGGTTACATCAGTAACAGTATCTCCAGAGCTGTTTCTCCTATTTTAAAGATAGTTCTATTTTATTTTTCATATGAAATTCAAACTGATAGTCTTTAAGTGGCTTCCTCCTACATTAAATCTTCAGTTATGATATAAATGATTCGGAAAATGGTATTCTCCTGCTCAGATCCTCCAGAGCGGTTTCTCCTATTTTAAAGACCCAGTATTGATATAAATGATTTGGAGGAATACAGAATAAATACAAAAAGTAACTATTTATTTGCCAGGTAGGATTTAAAACATAAGTTACAGAAACAAGTCAAAGAACATACCTGGCAGTTTAGAAAACTACATGTAATTGCAAAGCATGGGAGATCTGAATGCTGATTCCTATTATTAAAGTTACACACATGGAGGTGTGGGATCATCTGAATACAGAGAATCCTGAGCTCTGGGCCAGCTTTCCTTAAATATCCAGACAGAATACACATTGTGTACCAAATGATATTATCCTTTGAACAATGACAATTTGGAGGTGAATGGGTTCTTGGCTTCCTGAGGTTTAACCTTCAAGGAGGGGGATAGACCTCCAGAATTATTCAGTATTTGGCAAAGTCCTTATAATTTTATTGTCATTAAGTTTTACAATCCTGGGAAAAAGAACACTATACCAGTCGCACTGAGACATGATACCAAACATGGCTAGTTACATTATTTGTATACATCAGATATGATATTTTGTTACATACAGATGTTAGGTGAGTTTGAGGTGAAGGGGAACGGAGGAGGAGGAGAGGGGAGAGAATGGGACAGATGTGGAAGGGCAACAATGAGATGTGAATTTACAATCTTTGCTCAGTGGGGTGTGGTGCCTCAGGAAGAGTTGCTAATTGTGAGAAAGTTCATATCTGGATTTTATCAAAGATCATACATTTGCTCTTTGCCTTTGAATGCAAACACATTGGCAAAAAAAAATCATGTAAATGTCAGGAAACTTTTTTTATTTGTTTTTGTGTAGGCTATGAAGAGATTTGAAACTCTTTTGCAGGGCTTGACAATAAGGACTGCCCGATGGCCCAGGTCCAGTGTGAGAAAGATTTGGACCAGTTGCTAGAACTGTCACTTGCCTGATCGGGCCAGTGCTGCATTTATAACATTTGTGCAAGCAAACAACAAGCGAGAGAGAGCACAAAAATTACAAGGGCGAACCAAATCTTCTAACCGAGGAACAAACGCGCGTATATTTATCACACAAAGATGCATAATATACTGGATGCGCCAAGACACAGTCATGTGCATGCACAAGATCGTACACAGCAAAAATATGTTGGGAGATTTGTCACCATGGGTGTTAAAATTATCACTTTCCGGGTGAACATACAGGTCCATCTTTGCTAGTGTTAAAACAACACTGACGAAAGTGTTTATTTTTCAAACACTGTGTTAGTGTTTCATTTTAATCACTCAAGGTGTTAAGAAATTATTACTCATAATTATACACATTTAACACTTTATGGTGTTTAATCACACAACTCCAGTGTATTTTTTATGTTGATTTAATGTAAATAATGTAAATACTTATTTTAAAATAGTAATGCAGATGAAATTTAAAAAATAAACCTGAAGATATTTTTCCAAAAACCAAGTGACTATGAATTTATTTGAATATTTATTAAAATTGTCATATATAAAACATCCAATTGAATAATAAATAAATACACATTCATTAGGATAAATATTTCTTAAATATAAATCTCTACTGAGTTTCAAACAAATTCATTCTTTTTTTGTAAATATTTAGAAAAATGAGTCAGCACCATAGGACATCTGTGCATCAAACAAAGAAATATTCCTTAAGTTGTCATTGTTCACTATCCATACATGTTGAGATGCTTTGTCAAATAATCTGTAGGCATGGACCTGTTCAATAAATGTCGACTCATAGTCTTTTAACAACAAGAAAACTTGTTCTCTGAGCAATAATATATTTAGTATTTTACTGAAAACAGGCATTTCTTCAACAATATCAGAACACACGAAAAGGCCAACTCTGTACTCTGCTCCAGAGCATTTTACCCACTTTGTATGTCGAATTTCAGTTTGAGAATCAATGCAAAGATGTTCAGAAATCTCTTCAAAATGATCCAAACACAGAAGTTTATGTACCTTCACTGGTCCTGATTCCAGAGAATTGTAATTCATACATTCCCAGTGATAGGCCACAGCAAATTGGTGTTTTTTTGCCAAAGACACAGTCAAATTCTTAAAGTTCTTTATGCAGTTCTTAAGAACTTATGTTTGGCCTCGAACCTCATTGACCAAACATGCAACAATGGACCAATTCTCATACAGCGAGGATAATGCAACATAAAATGATGTTTAGGAATCAAGTTTTTGGATGGGTAGAGCTCCTTAAACAGCTGATGATGGTGTCATCAAGGTGACCTTTGGTGTCCAGGAAACGAGGAAAAATGTGAAAGATGGATGTGGACTTCTTTGGGTCCTTTACAATCTCCTGATGGTACTGAAACGTATCTTTCATCTTCCAGAAGATGATATCACGATCAGTGCTGTGTTTAAGCAGTGAGATCGCTTCCAGGCAATCATCGCCTGTTAGCTGATCTGTAAGGCAGATATTTTCCTCCGTTCTAGGACCATAAGTTTTCTCATTTGATCGAGAGGGCATTTTACAACTAGTGTTTCTCTGAATCGTCTTTAGGCGATTCATAATAAAACCTGTGCGCCTCTGTGCGTCATAGTATTGTTCCTGTTAAAGAGAGAAATCTGGGTAAAACGAACACACTAAAAAAAGCTACAATTTTAAGTTTCACACATCTTGAACAACAAGCAGAGATATTTACATAGCCTGTCTTCCCTTCAGGATCTTTTAGGTTTGGAAAAAGAGTAATGATGCCAAGGGCATGCATCTCTCTTGTGGCCTTAAGTGGTATCCTTCTGCAATGATAAACAATATACCATAAAACCAAAAACTAGTCTATTCTGCTCTATTTACTTGGGGTAAAAACAATAGCATCTGTTAAAACTGTTCTTGGTAAGGGGTGACAAAGCAATATTAATGTTACCAATATTACAAAATTTCTGTCTGTTTCTCAGCCAAAACTGATTAGATCACTTTAGAAAATGGGTTAAGCAACTAGATAATGTATTTATTTAATATTAAAATTGAATTTTATACAAAAAAAAAAAGAGACATAAAAATAAAAATACATAAGATACAAATTCAAACATAAAATGCAAAAATGCATATGACAACATTCCAGTGTGGGCACAGGCATTGGTTTATGTATTTGCCAGTGGGTGCTTATCCTCATTAGCCTGACTCCGCCCTTCTACGTACTTCCGCTCAATTTTCATTCAGTACTACGTCTGGGATTCTGCTGTAGACTTTGATTTTCTCCGATCAATTTTTTGCCGGGCCAATTAGCGAACAGAGGGAGTGGCTGAGAACAATAACGTTGATGTCGACTCATTCATACAGAGCGTTTCGCTCTCAAGATGTCATAGGCCTCACACAGTATATGCGCCGCCATTTCCGTCGGTGCTCGGTCAAATCCGTTAGTGCTCGAGCCGCGGGGAGCCACACAAGAACATATTTCAAGAGCAATCAATTCGATTAACGTCTGCTTTCTCATTTCTATGACATTTCAAAGCACCAGAACTAACCCGTAGTTACTGGATGAAACATATAAACGGTCTTATAAAGGTTGAGAACCCTATTAAAGAAAACTTTTGCCAAATGACAAAAAAAAAAGTTTAACTATCCAAATCCTGTCGGTATCACACAGAAAATGCTAAAAATGCAGCATTATTTTACAAAACGATTAAAATTGGAACAATCAAAAATGAATTCACTTACGTCTATCTCCATCGTCCTCCATTAACGAATTTAGTAGTCTCACCGCTTCACTATCAGTCATGGTGCTGTCCAACGATTTTGAGAAGAGGGGGTATGACAGTGTCTTATTTACTATACGTTAAAACAATCCTTTAAAATGGACCTACAATTTTGTACATCTTAGTTTTTAGGCCTACCCGTGAAATGGTAAACTCAAGATGAACGGCAGATCAAAAGCGCGCAAAATTAAACTGAGGCAAAAAATGCTGACAAGGTAAAGTCAACCACATACGTAATGTTTGGGTAAAATTAGGCAAATAATGACACAAACATTTTAATATAAAATTAATTCAATTTGTTCTTAAATAAATCACAAGTTGATAAGTTAATAATACTATACCTTGCTTTGGAACTGCTGTTTGCAGGCAAATCCTTAATCGAAGAGACCGAAGAGCATGATGGGCGGGGAGATTGAAAATGCTCTGCACATGCGCAGATGTTAATTATGTGTGAACACCCAAAGGAAACACTCGGCATTATCACTAAACAAGTGATAAAGCATATCATATTTGTAAATTAACACCAGATTTTATCACTAGCTGCCCAACACTTGGTTTTTTATCACTTAGAAATTTGCTGTGTACAGACACCGAGCGCACTCTTCTAGCACCGTCCTCGCTCTTTTCCAAGTGTCTTAGCAGCAGCTATTACCAATGTGTAGAAAAAAGAAGGAAAAAACCCACTTAATGAATTTTGTAGTGGGATTTAACGTCTTGTGCAACATTGTAAGTATCCCCGCATTTTTTGTTTTTGCAAATTGGTGAAAATTGTTCTCAGCAGTTCACAAACTGAACAGCAATTATACATCTGCTTTGTTCATATAATGCTTAAATACTATAAAGTCTCATGGTAGATCTCGGTCATGAACATCTCAAAGTGATTGAATGACTCGCTCATTGCACATAAGACCATCATTTATCACACCTAGTGTCCAAAAGCGGTCATTAAACTAATGAATGAATGAAACTGAACACATTAGTGTAACAGAAGCAAGCCACAAACAAGTACCCTTTATTTTTGCAGCTAATTGTTCACAAGTGTGCAGTTCATTTTCTATACTTGCTATACCAGTGGTTCTCAACTGGTTTTGCTTCAGGACAGTTTTTATATTGGAAGTCAAGTAGCAACCCACTATAGTAAAAACGTAACCTGTATTTAATGTGTCCTGGGTCGCATCTCCTTTTATCTTGCGTAGTTTTGTTCATGGATTTCAAGAATAAGGGCATGCATCAAGTGACATTATTTTTGCTATTGATGTCAACATAATGTACAGAAAGTTTTCTCTCCCCGCTTTTAAAAATGTGAGTATATTTATTTATAGGTTATGAGCCCATTATTAAGTTTGTTTTCTAATTTCATACAGAATTCAAACAGAACATACATATTACACAGGAGGAAAGACTCCTCATTACCATGGTTAGGTCAATGTAGCTAGTATAAAATAATAGTAATAATAAATTATTGTATTGATAAAAAAATACTAGCCGAAACACATTTTGAAACTTTAACTACAGCTGCCACTGTTGATATAAAAATGAGGTCTAATAGATTCTACCTATAGAATATTTCATATGAAATAATCTATAACATTTTGTCAAACAGATACTTTTACTCATGCAAATGAGTAATGATTTAATTTTTTAGCGCATAACAGTGTTGCTCTTTGCCTCATCAGTGCTGTTTGATGGGTCTGACTTGACTTCCTCCATAATGCTTAAAATTAGAAATGTCTTACTAGAATTGAAATAGGTCACATCAGTTTTAAAGTCTGCACGCCACAATATCGAAGGAAGGCCAGCTGTTGCGCGTGTGCATCAAAGAGCAGAGTTGATCATTAGCGCAAGCTGGTAACGTTTCACTCGCACGAAAGCTTATCGCATTGCAAAAATATTGCAGTGCAAGTGAGCTTATCATTAAATCTCTTCATTATATATTATATTATCATTTAATAATCTCCATCACTTGGGCGGCCACCATAAAATCATTGTTCTTTCTCTGCTGTCCGCGATCCATTCCAAATAGACCTTCAAACCACTTTTGGGTCGCGACCCACCAGTTGAGAAACACTGTTCTATACTATTTTATACTATCATTAAAATAGCTTAAGTTGGTGCTTTTAGCTAATTCTTAAAAAAAAATAAATAAATGGAAAACATCATTAACAGTCAAGGTGTCAGAAAATAAAAATTGTGGACCTCCACAAGTCTGGTTCATCCTTGGCAGCAATTTCCAAATGCCTGAAGGTACCACGTTCATCTGTATAAACAACAGTACACAAGTATAAACACCATGAAACCACATATCCGTCATACCGCTCAGGAAGGAGACGCATTCTGTCTCCTAGAGATTAATGTAATTTGATGCGAAAAGAACAACATCAAAGGACCTTGTAAAGATGCTGGAGGAAACAAGAATCTATATCCACAGTATCCAAACGAGTGCTATATTGACATTACCTGAAAGGTTGCTCAGCAAGGAAGAAGCCACTGCTCCAAAACCAACATATATAGGCCAGACTACAGTTTACAAGTGCACATGGGAACAAAGATCTTACTTTTTGGAGAAATGTCCTCTTGCCTAATGAAACAAATATTGAACTGTTTGGCCATAATGACCATCATTATGTTTGGAGGGAAAAGGGTGAGGCTTGCGAGCCGAAGAACACCATCCCAATGGTGAAGCATGGGGGTGCAGCATCATGTTGTGGGGGTGCTTTGCTGCAGGAGAGACTGGTGCACTTCACAAAATAGATGGCATCATGAGGAAGATAAATTAGATGGATATATTGAAGCAACCTCCCAAGACATCAGTCGGGAAGTTAAAGCTCGGTCGCAAATTAGTCTTCCATTTGGACAATGACCCCAAGCTTAAGTTTGGGGCAAAATAGCTTAAAGACAACAAAGTCAAGATATTGGTGTGGCCATCACAAAGTCCTGACATCAAACTGATTCTGGGCAGAACTGAAAAAGTGTGTGTAAGCAAGGAGGTCTACAAACCTGACTCAGTTAAACCAGTTCTGTCTGGAGGAATGGGCCAACATTCCAGCAACATATTCTTGTAATGATTACCTTGTCTTGTTTCACCTCTGTAATGATTACCTTGTCTTGTTTCACCGTTGCCCTTTGTTTATCATTTTTTGTCACTTTTGTAATTCCTTAGTTTTCACTTTTGTCCCTTGTGTAGCTCCATAGTCTCCCTGTTAGCGTTCGTGTTTCTCCCTCGTTAATTTACCATTGATTTCTGTCTATCACCTTGTTATCTTGTTTTGAGTTCTGTTTGTTCATTGGCCCCTTTGTCCTATGTCCATGTTTTTAAACCCTGTCTGTTTGTTCAGTCTCTGTCGGTCGTTGTTTGTGAATGGATCGTTTCATGTTTGCTGTTCTTGCCCGCTGATACTGATTTCGTGCTCGTCCGAGGTTCCCTTTCCCCTTCATGGATGTTCGTCAACTTGTGTTCACCTGTGTGTAACTTTGTGTGTTTGAATGCACTTTTCCCATCGTGGACTTTTGATTTGTTCCAGTTTTTGTGTTCTTTTCATCCGTGTGTTAGTTTGACTTTGAGTTTATTTTCCCATCGTGGACTTTTCTTTTGTTCCCGTGTTTTCTTATCTGTGTACATTCATTAATAAAAACCGCGTTTGGATCCGCATCTACCGTCTGCCTTCTCCTGACTCACCACACCGTGACAATTCTGAGAAGCTTGTGGAAGGATACCCAAAACTTTTGACCCAAATACAGGGAATGTTTTCTACGATTAAAGTCCAGGAATTGTGAAAAACTGAGTTTAAATTTATTTGTAAACTTCTGACTTCAACTGTATATCGCTAAGCTGTTAGATGACTAATATATAATAATAATAATAATAAATGTATTATATGGTCGTCCTTATATTATTTGTTTTAGCTGCCACTTTATATGTATACAAATGCAACGAGTACAATTCAATATGTAAAGGTATATTACTTTAAGACAAGACACCTAATATAAAATGGGTCTAGTTGATTTATAAACTAACCTACCTTATCAAGTCAGCTCTGTTGTACAGAGGCCATTTCATGTCTGTATAATTTATGATGTGCAGTAAAGTGCTGCGACAGTACAAACCCTGCTGCTTTTGACAACTGTTTTATTAATGTAACTTTGTAATGGTTTACCTGTTATCTGTTGGATGACAAACTGGACATACAGTACACCAGTGTTTCCTACAGAATTCAGCCTATCCCCATATTATATTATTTTATACTATATTATTTATTTAGATTGTAATATATGTATTAAATATAAGTAACATTTACATTTTTACATTTATTTACAAAAATATTTCAAAAATGTATCGGTATCTTGTATACTGTCATTTGAACATTGAACAACAGTTTGATTCAGTGATTATTATTCAAGTAAACATTCAGAATGAAATGCAACATAAAAATACTACTGGTCTTCACTGTATGATTATAATACATGAATACTTCTTAAAGCGACTAAACTTAGTCAAGAGCAGTGAGTGTTTGATGATTATAATAATTATAATGGCACACTAGTGTAACCCGCACACACACACACAAGATGAGACAGTCACAATGTCGGAGGAAACTGCTTTTATTAATAGCAGTGCAGGCAAAAGTACAAACAGGGTAAATCCAGAGAAGAGTTGTCCAGGGAAGCGTAGGGTCAAAAGCCGGGGAATCAAAGTGGAGTAAAGGGGCAAATCCGGGAGAGAGTGGTCAACGAGAGTGGGGGGGTCGAAGCCGGGAAACAGGATCAGAGTAACTAGACGGGACTAGTGGGGAGCAAAAGACAGGGGAACAAGGGGAGCTGGCAAGCTAAGAGGAGGACAAGAGGAGTTCAAAACTAGATGAGACTAGCGGGGGGCAAAGACACGGGAAACTAAATACAATAACCAACCGGGAGTGAGACGAAAGGGCAGTGATATATATAGGGGAAAGTGCAGGTGTAACAATGAAAGGTGATGAGACGAGTACAGGTGAAACTAATGTGGAGATTGAGACGAGTGCAGGTGTACATAATGTTCTGGTGATTGGGAGCGGGCATGTGAGCCCGAGGGGGGAGATAGTGTACGAGCAAGAGAGCTCGTAGGAGCAAAACGAGCGTGCGAGCTCGAGGGAGCAAAACAAGCGTGCGAGCTCGAGGGAGCAAAACAAGCGTGCGAGCTCGAGGGGGCGGAACGAGCGTGGAAGCTCGAGGGGGCGGAGCGAGCGTGGAAGCTCGAGGGGGCGGAGCGAGGGAGCGGGGTTCGTGACAGTACTCCCCCCTCTAAAACGGACAGCTCCTGACGGCCACGCTCTGTTGCGAGGAGCGCGACCTCTGGGAAGTGGTGCTGGACGATCCCAACAAACAAAAAACCCTGAACAGACAACCCACAAAACACACAAACAAAATTGAGGGCAGTCCAAGGGGCACAGAGGAAAATGAGACAGTCCATGGTGTCAATGGGCAGTTTCAAGGCAAGGTCAGGGGGAACATAGCGGACAGGCGGGTGGTCGGGAGATCTAGGGGGCATCCAAAGGGCAGAGACTGGGTCAGGGGGTCTGGAAGGCGACTGGAAGACAGGGACTGGGTCCGGGGGTCTGGAAGGTGACCACCGGACAGGAATAGGGTCCAGAGGCCAGGGAAGAGGCCACAGGACAGGAAGGGGGTCAGGAAGTCCAGGCTGAGCCGTGAAAGGCGGTGCCGTCACAGGCGGCACTGTAGGCGGCTCTGGAGGTGGGGTTCTGGAAGGCTCTGGAGGTGGAGGCGATGGAGGCTTTAGGGGCGAAGGCCTAGAAGGCTCTGGAGGTGGAGCCGAAGGAGGCTTTAGGAGCGAAGGCCTGGAAGGCTCTGGAGGTGGAGCCAAGGGAGGCTTTAGGGGGTAGGTCTGGAAGGCTCTGGAGGTGGAGGCCTGGAAGGCTCTGGAGGTGGAGCCGAAGGAGGCTTTAGGGCGAAGGCCTGGAAGGCTCAGGGAGTGGAGCCAATGACGGTGGCGCCGTGGGAGGCTCTAGCGAGGTAGGCCTGGAAGGCTCTGGAGGTGGAGCCAAGGGAGGTGGCGCAGTGGGAGGTCCCCGAGGCGACGACCTGGCAGGCTCTCTAGTCTCGGGGGGTAGAGCCGTAGGAGGCTCGAGAGGCAGAGCCATAGAAAGCTCTGGAGTCTTTGGGAGCAGAGCCGTGAGAGGCTCGGGAGGTGGAGCCGTGGGAGGCTCTGGAGGGGGAGCCGTAGGAGGCCCGAGAGGCGGAGCCGTAGGAGGCTCTAGTGGCAGAGTCCTGGAAGGCTCGAGAGGCTTGGGGGCGGAGCCCTGAGAGGCTTGAGAGGAGGAGGAGCCCTGAGAGACTCGAGAGACAAAGCCGTGAGAGGCTTGAGGGGTGGAGCCATGAAAGACTCGAGGGGCGGAGCCCTGAGAGGCTCAAGGGGAGGAGGAGCCCTGAGAGGCTCGAGGGGAGGAGGAGCCCTGAGAGACTCAAGAGGCGAAGCCGTGAGAGGCTTGAGGGGTGGAGCCATGAAAGACTCGAGGGACGGAGCCCTGAGAGGCTCGAGGGGAGGAGGAGCCCTGAAAGACTCGAGAGGGGAAGCCCTGAGAGGCTTGAGAGGTGGAGAAGCCCTGAGAGACTCGAGAGGCAAAGCTGTGAGAGGCTTGAGGGGTGGAGCCCTGAAAGACTCGAGAGGAGAAGCCCTGAGAGGCTTGGAAGGAGGGGGAGCCCTGAAAGACTCGAGAGGAGAAGCCCTGGGAGGCTTGAGAGGCGGAGCTCTGGGAGGCTCGAGGGGTAGAGCTCTGGGAGGCTCGAGAGACTTGAAAGGCAGAACCCTGGGGGGGCTTGGGAGGTAGAGCTCTGGGAGGCTCGAGAGACTTGAAAGGCAGAACCCTGGGGGGCTTGGGAGGTAGAGCTCTGGGAGGCCTGGGAGGAGGAGCCTTGAAAGACTCGGGAGGAGAAGCCCTGAGAGGCTTGGAAGGAGGGGGAGCCCTGAAAGACTCAAGAGGAGAAGCCCTGGGAGGCTTGAGAGGCAGAGCTCTGGGAGGCTCGAGGGGTAGAGCTCTGGGAGGCTCAAGAGACTTGAAAGGCAGAACCCTGGGGGGCTTGGGAGGTAGAGCTCTGGGAGGCTCAAGAAACGGAGCCCTAGGAGGCTTGAGAGGAGGAGCCCTGGGAGGCTCGAGAGGAGGAGCCCTGGGAGGCTTGGGAGGAGGAGCCTTGGGAGGCTCGTGAGGCAGAGGCCGCGAGGGCTCTGAGGGGCGAGCAGAGGCTGGCAGAGCCGTGGAAGACTCTGAGGGCCGAGCAGAGGCTGGCAGAGTCGTGGAAGACTCTGAGGGCGGAGCAGAGCCCGGCAGAGCCGTGGAAGACTCTGAGGGCGGAGCAGAGCCCGGCAGAGCCGTGGAAGACTCTGAGGGCGGAGCAGAGCCCGGCAGAGCTGTGGAAGACTCTGAAGGAACCTCTGCGGTCTTGAGTACAAGACGGGACTGGGGAGAAGGGGCCCTCTTCCTTCTCTGACGTCTTCGGCCAACAGGGGATGTGGCCATGGGGACGGTCGAGGCTACAGGCGCTGGCTCGTTGGCCATGGCGGGCATGGGCGCTGGCTCGTTGGCCGTGGCGGGCATGGGCGCTGGCTCGTTGGCCGTGGCGGGGCATGGGCGCTGGCTCGTTGGCCGTGGCGGGCATGGGCACTGGCTCGTTGGCCGTGGCGGGCATGTGCGCTGGCTCGTCGGCCGTGGCGGGCATGGGCACTGGCTCGTTGCCCGTGGCGGGCATGGGCGCTGGCTCGTTGGCCATGCCAGGCTTCGAGGCTGGGGCCGTGACGGGCCTCGGGAATGGGGCAGTGTCGGGCTTCGGGACTGGGGCCGTGACAGGCTTCGGGACTGGGGCCGTGTCAGGCTTCGGGACTGGGGCCGTGTCAAGCTTCGGGACTGGGGCCGTGTCAGGCCTCGGGACTCGGGCCGTGTCAGGCTTCAGGACTAGGGCCGTGACAGGCTTCGGGACTGGGGCCGTGACAGGCTTCGGGACTGGGGCCGTGACAGGCTTCGGGACTGGGGCCGTGTCAGGCTTCGGGACTAGGGCCGTGTAAGGCTTCGGGACTAGGGCCGTGTAAGGCTTCAGGGCTAGGGCCGTGTCAGGCTTCGGGGCTAGGGCCGTGTCAGGCTTCGGGACTAGGGCCGTGTAAGGCTTCGGGACTAGGGCCGTGTAAGGCTTCGAGACGGGGGCCGTGGTTGGCTTCGAGACGGGGGCCGTGGTAGGCTTCGAGACTGGGGCCGTGGTGTGGAACGCTGGTTCAGTTTCTGCCTCCCCCACAGTAAACGAGGAACCAGCGTACAGTAGGGCGAGGTCAATAAACTGAGCCAGGTTGAGAGAGCAGCGACCACCAGGCATGAATGATGAGGCTGGCTCATTCAGTCCATATTGAAAAATGTCTTTCAGAGCCACCTCATCAAAATTCACCTGGTTAGCCAGGGCACAAAAATCCACAACATAAGCCTCCAAGGGTTGACTCCCCTGACGCAAAACCAAGAGTTGGGCCACTGGGTCCATAATGTTAAGGGCACGGCTATTCGTTCTATAACCGTTGCCCTGCATAACCAACTCTTGGTAAGCGCCCGAAGAGCCGTCAAACCTCTCAGGGGGTTGAAGGCTCACGGCGCTCAGAAATGCGTTGGGAGCATAAACGGGCTCAGGGACAGACACAGGTAGAACAGGGTGACAAAAATCGCACGTGCTGCACCTGCTGTCCCTGGGCTGTGAGCGCGCGATCATGACTCCCAACGGTAGATCCTGTCGCAGAGTGCGCTGAAAACATCCGCTCTAGTGAGCTGTGTAAATCCTCAGCGCGGGGCATTGTGACTGTCTTCGGTAAGGGTTGGTTATTTTGTAACCCGCACACACACACACAAGATGAGACAATGTCGGAGGAAACTGCTTTTATTAATAGCAGTGCAGGCAAAAGTACAAACAGCGTAAATCCAGAGAAGAGTTGTCGAGGGAAGCGTAGGGTCAAAAGCCGGGGAATCAAAGTGGAGTAAAGGGGCAAATCCGGGAGAGAGTGGTCAACGAGAGTGGGGGGGTCGAAGCCGGGAAACAGGATCAGAGTAACTAGACGGGACTAGTGGGGAGCAAAAGACAGGGGAACAAGGGGAGCTGGCAAGCTAAGAGGAGGACAAGAGGAGTTCAAAACTAGACGAGACTAGCGGGGGGCAAAGACACGGGAAACTAAATACAATAACCAACCGGGAGTGAGACGAAAGGGCAGTGATATATATAGGGGAAAGTGCAGGTGTAACAATGAAAGGTGATGAGACGAGTACAGGTGAAACTAATGTGGAGATTGAGACGAGTGCAAGTGTACATAATGTTCTGGCGATTGGGAGCGGGCATGTGAGCCCGAGGGGGGAGATAGTGTACGAGCAAGAGAGCTCGTAGGAGCAAAACGAGCGTGGAAGCTCGAGGGAGCAAAACGAGCGTGCGAGCTCGAGGGAGCAAAACGAGCATGCGAGCTCGAGGGAGCACAACGAGCGTGCGAGCTCGAGGGGGCGGAACGAGCGTGGAAGCTCGAGGGGGCGGAGCGAGCGTGGAAGCTCGAGGGGGGCGGAGCGAGGGTCCATTATATTACATTTATACTTACAAATATGACATTTTAATACAAATCCACTTTTTTCTCTGCTGTTTACGTTCACTTTAGACATCACTCTCTGTGTTTACATGAATATCTCACCGAGATGGGCATTTTGGTGGAATTTGACCATTCAGATGCTTATCCACATCACCACAAGCATTCTCGAACTTTGTAATATGTGGCAATATCACAAATATAGCCAGTTATTCGCTGTTGAAGTTTTAATAAGGCTATTTGTCTGGCCGAATTAAAAAAAACAAACGTTAATGTCAAGCCCTAATTACAAATGTAACTAATAACAACAACCTTATTATTATTAATATTATTATTATACAAGTAATATTTCTCTAATAATCTCTTAATTTGTACACGGCAATGCTATGGGATCTGGTTAAAAAAATGCATTCATTTTCTGTTTGATGTCGCATTAATTCAAGTCTTTGAATGAGTGCCTGTGAATGCCAGTATAGTCAAATGCTCTCATCTCGCTTCTGTCCACAAAACATAAAAAAAATTTAAAAAGCTGTAAAAAAAGCGATACATCTGTTATTCTGTGGATGAGATGATATTTGAGGAGGGAGCACGGACAGAATCACCTCACATGTGCTCAGAACATAGCTCTGAGAGCAGCGTGTGACGTGTGCATACGGTTTGCTTGATTAGATCACAGCCATTGCAGTTTAATATTCATAAGTTCATATCTAAATTTGATTTTATTTCATTGGATCATTCAGCCCTACACAATGCAATGAAAACAGGTTGTTTTTGCATTATTTCATGTAACGTGTTCTTTTTATCTCATGACATTGAATTCAGACTGTAAGCTCACAACTTGAATATAAGTGGTGGACACCGTGGAGACCACACTCCGGTCTGTAGAATCGGAATATGTCACATGGTCTTACCGAATCCGGTCGGAAGCACGTCATGTGGAGGGGTCCTGTGGTAGATCCTATCCAATAGCCTCCGCAGGGCAAGCAATACCACCAGCAACTTAAGGCAGTTGATGTGCCAACGTAGTCACGGGCCAGTCGAAGAACCGGCAGATACGTGCCCATTGCATACAATGCCCCAGCCGTGCTTGGCCCATCTCGCGACTGGTCTGAAGCCAGTGCTGAAGCGTTCTCATATGCATCAACCCTAGTGGTGTGACAGCCGCTGAAGATGCCATATGCCCCAGGAGCCTCTGAAAAGATTTCAGGGGGACCGATGTGTTCTTCCTTAACGTACCCCTTTTTCATCTCGGCTGGAGGGACAGGCTGTATCGCGTCCTTCCGTAGGAGGGATGTGATCTCCGTTCACATATACGACCGCACAGCTCCGAAGAACTCTGAATGAGTATTTGCATTCCAGCTCCTTATATACCCATATGTCCGGGGGAGTGGCATGCAAATTCCACTCGCCAACTTTCATTGGCTTTTCTCAAAGATCAGAGATGTCTGGGGCTCCCAGGAGCGACCCCTAGTGTAACTACATCGACACAACGTTGAGTGAGTGACAGAAGGGGAACACTGTGGTACACACTTGGAAAGGAATTACGCTTTGTGTGTGTGGTCAACTGTAAGTATGTCTGCTTCATCACATAAATGTTGTGTGTGTAGTTGGGCTAATGGAGTTGTGCAGTGTTGAAATAGAACAGTATGGATTCCTGTGAGTGTCACATCCCATTTTTAGATCTCTCTCTTTCTCTCTCACTCAAGTGAAGAACACTGGAATTTAGAGCACTGCAATGTTTATTTGATTAATTGATGTGTTTTAGAATAGAATGTATTTTAGATGAATTTATTATGTGTTTAAAAATGTAATCTTGCATGTTATGAAGTTAAAGCTACTTCTACTCATTTTTTAAATGTTTGTGTTGTTCTGCTTTTTAAAATAATAATGATGTTATTTGTTCCCCTTCTGTCGCTCTCTCCATGTTGTGTCAGAGAAGCGACACTAGGGATCTCTCTTGAGCGCCGATATTCACCTCTGAACTATGAAAAAAGGCCAATGAGAGTTGGCACCCAGTATTTGCATGTCCCGCCCCCGGACATACAGGTATTTAAGCGGCGCAAATACGGGAGTTCATTCAAAAAATTTCTTCGGAGCCGATGGTCGTGCATGCAGTCTTCTGCGAGTTACACACCCAGTTCCTGTTTAATCCTCTGACGCTCTGCATGCTGTTGGATCTGATGGCGCATTACAGCGGCTTTCTCATTCGTGCACGGCTGTGCATTCTTGCCCCTGGGCGCTTCGACAGCACAGACAACTCGAAAGAGTTATTCTAAAAGAGTGAATTTCGCTCTAAAAGAGCAAAACACAGCGGCGTTGAACGTCCTTCTCAGGACGCTTCTTTTTAAAGACGATTTTCTGCCTCTGTGTAGTTTCTGGATGTGTTGATTCTCCCCACCTCTGACGGCCATAAAAACTGCCTTGCATTCCTGGGTTGCGATCACACGCAGGCAGCGTTTTTATGAATGGTCTATGTTTTCAGTACGAGAACATAGCCATGACAGCATTGCGGTCGTAGGCAGCGTTTTTATGAATGGTCTATGTTTTCAGTACGAGAACATAGCCATGACAGCATTGCGGTCGTAGAAAAAAGCCACTTCAGTCACCCCCCCCGCGCCTCGCCTCCTTCCTACGGGATTGAGGCAGGCGCCGCGGGCGATGAAAACGATCTGGGGACAGTTACGGGCTCCGTTTCGCTGGGTGAACCCCCTCGAAACCCCCTGCCTCCCCGGCACGCTTGCTTGTTTCCGTCCGAGCTCGGGATGAGCATTCTCTCCAATGGGTTATGTTTTCAGTGTGAGAGCTTCCTCGCTCCTCCACTCTCGCTACCCTCGGTGGTAGAACGGTCCCAGACCGCTCCCCCCTGCACGCCATGGCCCCATCCTGCAAGTCCACCGGGCCAGGGCACTTCAAAATCTGCACTTGGGTGGTCCTGTTCTTGATGTGCTGCAGGAACTGCACTCAAACAGGCGATGGCCACTCCGTGGTCCAGATAGGCAACGATGGACAGGCAGTACGGGAGGCAGACAAAACACGCTTTCTCAAATGCCCCCGTCTCCTAGCTCCGTCCATTCGGCGACACCACTTGACGACTTCGCCCAGCAGTCCTCAGTGGTGAAGAAACAGACGAAGGCTATTTTCAAGCCAAAAAAAGCATCCTGCCCTACCGCAAACCTTGTCTGCTCGCCGAGGGCGTCCTCCTGCGGCTTTCAAGAAAGAAAGAAAATGGTGCTCTGCCTCAACTAACAAGTGAGTGGGCCCAGCTCTCAGCCCCAGCATTGAGCCCCCCGCAGAAGTTGGACGCCCATCGTCTCACGGACCCCCTTGAGGACCCAGAAGGCTCCCAGGTGCTCCTGAGATGACAGACCCAGAGACCGAGACGTTAGCTCCGGAGCTGGTAAGACCACTCCGTTCCCCGGTGGAGGGCCGGGAGGAGAATTTTTTGTTAAATTCTTTACACTCTATAGAGCTATTTCCTTGTTGTCTCTGGGGTCACCTGGCCCGCAAATGCCATTCTCACGGCTCCATGGACGCAGTGTCCCCGCCTTCAGCCTCACGACTGTTCCCCGGCCGCCGGTTCAGACGAGTCCATAGGACGCCAGCATCAGACCTCCTCCTCAGTCACGAACCCACCCCCTGCCGGGTGCACGGAGCAAGGTAAGTGCTTTGAGTTTATTCTCAGCACCAGAGCCTCGGGACGCCACGTTGCCTCCCGATGCAGCGTTACCTGTTCCGCACCGCTGCGAAGCACCGCCGGGTACGTCCAAAAAACTCGTCCCCTTGGTGCCCCTAGCACGGAGCTTAGAGGCGTGGCTTTCACTGCCCAACCCGTCACGCTGGCTGCACCGGACCATTCGACTCGGTTACGCAATTCAGTTTGCCAGGTCTCCGCCCCCCTACACGGCCAACATGCCCATTCCCTGCGCGAAGAAATCGCCTCCCTTCTATTAAAGGACGCAATAGAGCCTGTCCCTCCAACCGAAACGAAGAAGGGTTTCTACAGCCCTTACTTTGTTGTACCCAAGAAAGGCGGCGGCTTACGACCAATCTTGGACCTACGAGTTTTCAATCGGACCTTGTCCAAACTCCCGTTCAAAATGCTCACCCAGAAACAAATTCTATCTGGCGTCCGGCATCTAGATTGGTTCGCAGCGGTAGACCTGAAGGACGCGTACTTCCATGTCTCAATTCGCCCTCGACATCGACCCTTCCTACGGTTCGCGTTCGACGGCCAGGCATATCAGTACAAAGTCCTCCCCTTCGGCTTGTCTCTGTCCCCTCGCGTCTTCACGAAAGTCGCAGAGGCAGCCCTTGCCCTGCTCCGAGAAGCCGGCATACGCATACTCAATTACCTCGATGACTGGCTCATACTGGCCCACTCCCGAGAGTTACTATGCGCACACAGAGACCAGGTGCTCAGCCACCTAAGCCGTTTGGGGCTTCAGGTCAACTGGTTGATGCATATGAGACCACTTCAGCACTGGCTCCGGACTCGAGTCCCGAGACGAGCATGGCGCCGCGGCACGCACAACGTAAAAGTTACTTCTGCCTGCCGCCAAACCTTTAAACCCTGGACAGACCTCTGCTTTCTAAGGGCAGGAGTACCCTTGCAGCAGGTGTCCCGACGCATTCTGGTCACAACCGACGCCTCCAAATTGGGTTGGGGCGCTGTGTGCAATGGGCGCGCAGCTGCAGGCTGGTGGAACCGAGGCCCGCTGCGCGGGCACATCAACTGCCTAGAGCAGTTTTTCTGGCCCTGCAGAAGTTTCTCCCATTAATTCGGAACAAACACGTCCTAGTCAGGACAGACAGCACCACGGTCATAGCCTACATAAACCGCCAAGGCGGAGTACGCTCCCTCCACATGTCACAGCTGGCCCGTCGTCTCCTCCTCTGGAGTCAGCAGCGACTCAAGTCACTGCACGCCACTCAAATCCCCGGCAACCTCAATGTGATAGCTGACACGCTGTCAAGACAAGAGGGTCGGGACCTGCATGCGTTCTCTGTTAGCGACGCTTGCCTGGAGTTCGGTCCGGCAGACACTTTAGTGATCCTAAGACCACGACCAGGATACGTGCCCAAGGTTCCTACCACACCCTTCAGGGATCAGGTGGTGAACCTGCAAGCGCTGCCCCGGGAGGAGTCAGACCCAGCCCTTTCACTGCTGTGTCCAGTACGCGCTTTGCGTATTTATCTGGACCACACACAGAGCACCAGATGCTCTGAGCAGCTCTTCGTCTGCTTTGGGGGACAGCAGAAAGGGAACGCTGTCTGCAAGCAGAGACTTGCCCACTGGGTTGTCGACGCCATTTCCCTGGCTTATCACACCCAGGCCATGCCCCCCCTTGCGGGTCCGAGCTTACTCCACCAGGAGTGTTGCGTCCTCATGGGCACTGGCTAGGGGCACTGCCCTAGCAGACATTTGTAGAGCAGCGGGCTGGGCAACACCTAACACTTTTGCGAGATTCTACAATCTCCGAGTTGAGTCGGTATCGTCCCGTGTCTTCTCATGTACCAAGCCCGTAGAACTAAGGTGGCACGCTGACGATCTGACCGGGTGAACCGCTTGCACCTAGCGCCATTCCCCCTAACCAGGGGAAACAGTGCGCCTTCATTCCCAGGAGATCCCAGGTTTGTGACACTGGTTGATTCCTCCTTAGCCCTTGTGGGTCGCAGTTCAGCGGAGGAACTCGCCGACCCAAGCCACTGCGGGTACCGCAAGCTACCCTGTACTTGTATAGGTGCCCCACAGGTAAGGCCTCCTTCGGACTTCCCCTGTGTGTAACACCACGGTTCTGTCCTCTCTGGCGAGCGGACTCCCGTGTTTCCCTTAGGCAGTCACGGCTGCCTCGGTTGCCGTGCTGTATGTTCCCCCCTCTATGAGGCTGGATCCACCACCGCACCAACTTTTCCATATAGGCCCTAAGTCAGGCCTCTGATGGTTTTGCCACTTAAACTTGCCTCCCCTCTCGGGTAGGCGTGGCCTCCGCAGGGTCTTCTCCACCCTGAATAAGGGCTAAGACCCCCTTCCCTCAATGCGTGTAAGGGCCCCGGCCTTAGTTGCTCTATGCGAGAAACATAGAGAGAAAAGAGGCCCGGCCAGGCTTGGCCCGTTCCCAGGTCGGCGGCCAGCACCTTGTTCCCCCCTCCAGGGTAACGATAAGGAACCCTGATGGCTGAAATGGGGCATTGGGGAAGGGTACGTGCAGCCTGATACAGTTGGTTGTCCTGCACGTAAGAATACCTGCTCGCTCCTGTATCAGCAGTTCACGTACACGGCTCAGCGCATGGCACTTTTATAAGTGGACCCCTAGTGTCACTTCTCTGACACAACGTGGAGAGAGCGACAGAAGGGGAACGTCTAGGTTACGTATGTAACCTCCGTTCCCCGATGGAGGGAACGAGACATTGTGTCTCCCCTGCCACGTCGCTGAGCCGAGCCACTGTTGTTCATTTCCAGGCTCCTCAGAAAAATCCTGAATGAACTCCCGTATTTGCGCCGCTTAAATACCCGTATGTCCGGGGGCGGGACATGAAAATACTGGGTGCCAACTCTCATTGGCCTTTTTTCATAGTTCAGAGGTGAATATCGGCGCTCAAGAGAGACCCCTAGTGTCGCTTCTCTGACACAACGTCTCATTCCCTCCATCGGGGAACGGAGGTTACATACGTAACCTAGACGTTTGCATGAAGAACAGTAATTGAGTTACGAGAGAGCAGGGTGGTCAATGACAATGCTGATAAGTTGGGATACAGAAGATGCACCGATGTGAAATCTGTGTGCCAATATTGATATCCAGTTTTGTAGAGCAATAACTGCTGGTAGCGATAGCTGGTGGTTCTGCTTTTTTTAATTTGACCTTATTTCTAATAACTAATTATATATACAACTTCGGAAAATGTGCGTACCGGAATCTGATTATTTATAACAACATTTGCTGATACTTGGTAGCTGGTTTTAAATAACTAATAGTTGATTACACAGTGCAAATCTAACAAACTGCAACTCTGCTGTCATTGTCACCCAAGTCAAAGTCATTTCTCACAAGATACAGTTTCTTTCCAACACAGCAGAAGTTGTAGACTGATTACCAGCAAGTATACATGGGCCTGTTCTGAGTTACTTACAGGAAGAATTTGGGTTATTTACAATGTCATGTCTATGGGCAGCAGTGTCAGAAATGAACCTTTCCAAGTAAGGGACAATATTTGCCCCTGGATTTGATTTTCAGGGGAATAATTGACTTTTATGAGCACCTAATTTGGTCTGACCATATAAACATATTCTTTTTGTCACCCTTTTATGTTTAATACTTCAATGTAATCAATTAATTGTCATTCTCAGTCTGAAAAGTCAAATTGTCTAAAGTGGTGTGTAACTAGGCATAAAATAGAATTTTAAGAAATATCATGTAAAACAAAATGAATAACCCTACACATTAATTATATTATATTTAATAATATAAAACCTAATTTGTAATTAACAATGAAATAAATAATACATGAAATAATAATAAAATAAATACATTTAAAGGGTAACTAAACACCTGCTCAGAGTCTGCCTCCACCCACTAGAAATATTTGAAAATGCAGGAAAAGTGGGCAGACCCCAGCGGGGATAGAGGGAACGAACCGAGTGCGGGGCTGAGCGGGGGGCTTCTGAGACTCGTAGTGACGGATTAATTGACAGCTGCTGTCAGACTCCATGTTATTATTATTCCTCACACGGTCGCAAGACGACATGTACATGAATCTGGCGTGGTGAGCTGGAACCTGCTTACGTCAGCTGTCACCGCTTACATCACGAAGTACCGCAACAGCCAATAGGACAATTCAACTGCAGTAGCCACCGTTCAACCTGAAGAGGGCAGCACTCAGACGTTTTTACACCATATATTGTAGAATTAAAACACTTTATACACAAATGTAAAAAAAATTACTTGAATCAATGACCAGTACTAATAAAGCCCCATGCTTACAGATCATTAACTAAAAAAAGTTGGTTTAGGGTTTAGTTACCCTTTAACAAGTACAATAGTGTAGTCTTGTTGTAATGCGTGTGTTGTAATGCACATGGAAGTCTATGGGGAACGTGTACCAGAGAATTTAAAAGCAGAAATGTGATGCTCATATTCTTGTTATTTTTTTGCTCATTTAAGCACTGATCTAAATTCTTCAAAAAAAATTTATTTAAGTGTTAATGTTGTCTAAATCATGATTTTGTGTTGGGACTACTTTTAGGGTTGCCTAGATGTTAGGTGCATGTGGAGAGGAACACATGCACTCCACCACTGCATAATAGATGAGACTGCTGTAAAAGACAAAAAAAAAAAAAAAAGATCCCCAATTTAGCCTTAACAGACTGTAGGGGCAAGTGCTGTTAGCGAGCACCTATGAAGGCCGGAACGGTACACGAGGGGGTGGGTGGCCAGCACCACGCCCGACCGGCTTTGTCTCCCCAGTGGCGATGTTTTACACACCGCACCAGGTACTCATTTTAGGCTGAGTCGACCTAGGGGAGGCCCGGGACCGGTTCAGATAATCGTCACTGGTGTTGGCTATGAGCAGGAATCGAACTCGGGTCGCCAGGTTCGTAGCGCAGCGCGCTAACCGCTACACTACCGCTCCATAATAGATGAGACTGCTGTAAAAGACACACACACACACACACACACACACACACACACACACACACACACACACACACACACACACACACACACACACACACACACACACACACACACACACACACACACACACACACACACACACACACACACACACACACACACACACACACACACACACACACACACACACACACACACACACACACACACACACACACACACACACACACACACACACACACACACACACACACACACACACACACACACACACACACACACACACACACACACACACACACACACACACTGACATGCAAATTCAATTGTTGGACACCGTGTTCAATAAAAATATTGACAAAAAGCCAATTATGTTGATTGTGTTATTATTGTATTATATTCAGGGGTTACGGAAATTATTATCTGCTACTGTCAGACTGTCACAATTCCACCATGGTTTATTTTAACCGTCATATTTGTTTTAATTTAAGGGGTTATTCCTACAGTTTGGTTAATTTTAAGTCCCCAGTGTTAGTTATGTTATTTAAAATGTTTCATTTCAAATTTTACATGATGAAAAAAAACGAATCTGGTAAGTCAATTCTATTCATCAATTCAAAGTTTATTAGTGTTTAAAAGTTATTGCATTATTGATAATTGTTACATCATTACTTTGTGTGGAAAACAGCACGATATTCCCTTTTGTGTCAGTTTGTATTGAAGCCTTTTTCTCACAGCCAAAATGATGAACTGCATTTGGAAATATCCATCAGTGTTTAAATATTTGGCAAATGACTGAACATTATTGGTTAAATGCAATCTCTGCGCAAAGTCCATTTTGTTACAGCACAAATACAAAAGGCGTAGTAAACCAGACCCCCCCCCTCCCCACACACACGCACACACACATATTTGTATGTGTGTTGCATCATTCCCAGACATGTTGACTGGCACCCATTTTTCTTTGTGGAAAGTCTGACATTGCAATTTGGTTTGAGTTTGGTTTAAAGTGTGTGTGTGTGTGTGTGTGTGTGTGTGTGTGTGTGTGTGTGTGTGTGTGTGTGTGTGTGTGTGTGTGTGTGTGTGTGTGTGTGTGAATCAGGACCGTAAGACTTCAGAACCCAAACATTGTGCGCTTCTATGACTTCTGGGAGTCGCCGTTGAAGGGGAAGAAATGCATCGTTCTGGTGACGGAGCTCATGACGTCTGGCACGCTGAAAACGTGAGATCATTCCTACAAACCCTTTTAGCTGGACACAGATTTATTTCAGGATTCCCATAATCTTGGAAACCTGGAAACATCAGGAGATAATAAAACGGTGTTTAGAAGTCATGAAATTAGTAAAGTCTTAAAGTCCTAGACATTTCTGTATTGACTACATTTTCCTAGTTTTGTTTAGTTTGTTTAATCTCACAAGCAACCATGAGCAAAGTATTCTTTTTAAATCAAAGTGGTTAATGTTCTTTTATATAAAAGTGTCCAGAGAAAATCAAGCAGATTTGTCTGAATCAAAATTATTTTTCTAAATCCTGATCCAGTAGTCAAGAATGACCGGAATTGTCATAGAAATGAGTTGGTCAACAAGTGTGGGATCCCTGAGGAAGTTTAAATTGGTATTTTAATTCGCATTTTGCTCAGAAGTGTTGCATTGCTTTGTGAGTAATTGTTCTTGAATAACCGCTGTAAACGTCTGTTTTTAAGTTGACATTAATGATGCTTCTCTTCAGTTATCTGAAGCGCTTTAAGGTGATGAAACCCAAGGTTTTGCGGAGCTGGTGCCGTCAGATTCTCAAAGGCACACACTTATTATCCTGCACACACGCACACCTCCCATCATCCACCGTGACCTGAATTGTGACAACATCTTCATCACGGGCCCCACAGGCAGTGTCAAGATCGGGGATCTGGGTCTGGCTACGCTCAAAAGATCATCCTTTGCCAAGAGTGTCACTGGTGAGACAATCAAATATTCTCCAGAAAAGTTGGATTTGCTCATGAATCTGCTCCTGCAGAACTCCACAGGAAGTTCCACATATGAATTAGGACAACCATCATGCACAGATTTTGACATACTCGCCCACACCTGACACGTCTGATGAGTAAATTATCTGGGCTAATTTTCATTAAGCGTGTAGTGTTGAGCTGCAACTAATGATTATTTAAATAATCGATTCATCTTCCATTATTTCTTCGTTCTTAATTGGATAAAACCTGAAATGTTATTTCCTCTATTTTAATAAAATCATAAAATAAGAAATGATAAAGGGCATAAGGATTTGGTTTGATCGTCAGTACTAAATGTATTATTCTGTACTCACAAAACTTTGAACAAAGTCTGAATCATAAAAAGTTCAGTTTGAATTTTTATGATTAGTAATACTGTCAGGAAAAATTTCCTGAAAAGTTCCTTTCATTACTTGTTAAACATTAAAGAGTAAAATGATCCATCAGGATCTGTCACTGATTATTCATATTTTAAATATTTTAATATTGTAGGTTTTAAAACTGTATTGTCACTGATTACATTTTTCTAAAGTATTTTACTCCAGTAAAATAATGTTTGCCCTGGTATAAATGTACTGGTGAAATCAGACATTACATTTGGCATTATCAGAAGGACTATCAAATATCTGGACCATAAGCATTATTAGACATTATATTCAGCATTATAAACTGTTTAATTCAGGACAGTCATCTGTAAACACAGTGTAGATTCACTCATTGCTCATTGTAATTCAGTCATCTGAAACCGACATCAGTGTGACATCCATGAAAGCTGCACAATTGGTTACATTAAAACTGAACTCATGGTATGATGTTGCACGGTTGATAAACCGCAAAGCAGTTTAATCAAAATGATGGCGCTCCCTTTCTCCGTTGTGATGGGTTTGATTGATGCGGATGCGTGCTCACTTGCTCTGGGAAGCTTAATAGGGACCCGCTTCTAGTAAACACAGTTTTGTGAAATACGTGGAAATATGATTCTGATTTATAATTCATTTATATTCATTTTAAAGCATAGAAAATAGCAGACCCGAAAAAACAGCGGGTTTCGAGCTCGGTTCAAGTTGTTATTTTTAAGATAAAATGTTTTATATTATTATAATAGTAAGCCGGTTGTTATCGTGAATTAAGCCTCAGCAGGCTGATCAGGACTGTGTGTGAATCAGAGACTCTTATATCACACTGAAAGGAGTTTCTTTTGCGATAACAACCGACTGACTGTATACTATCCTGCTTATTACTCTGCTAATAACCAAATTAAATATTAGATTTGCATTGAAAATATTGAAATCCACCTCCGGTTTAGTAATTGATGTCTGTCTGACTCATTATCCAGATTATTACAAGACTACTTGCCAAATAAATAATGAAATGCACATGAAACAATGATTTGAGTTGAAATCATTTTATTAGCTTACTGTTAGAGATCACACGGTGATCTGAGAAGCAGAAGAGACGGCTCGCAGAACCCGGAAATCAGACCGCTAGATGGCGCCATTGACTAATCAGAATCGAGTATTCCAGAGAGACGTGTAATAAATGTATTTAATATATAAAATCATTTTTTTATTTTAGCATAACTTCTTTTGTGCCCACTGTCTCACAGATATGCATGAGTGGACAGGTGTGGGGCTGTTCATACCAAATGCATTTTTGTGCAAATCAGCGCTGTTTTTAAACTATTTTTCTATGTAAAGATTCTGCATCCTGCTGTTTTTCAGGACCACCACATTTATTTAGTGTTAACTTTTTATAAACACCGGTGTTCTGTTTCATCTGTCCCACTTTATCTTGCTTATTTTAGCGCAAGTGTCACAATGATTTGAAAATCTGTTCAGGGAAGAAAGAGGACTTCCTGTGACTGTTACATGCTGTGTAACACTGTGTGTTAACTTATACCAAAGTTGCCTATGATGCTTAAAATACAACATGTTGCCACCAATTTAGTTGCTTCGAGCAGAAATTCGAGCAGAAGAGTGAGCGGTTTCAGGTAGGGGTGTGCAGAACGACTAATTTTCACTGACGTACATTTTGGAGTGGACTAGTCTAAAAAGAAACCAATCTTCAGAAAACAGTCAAAAAAATATGCGACCATTTTAAAATACTTAATCTATTCCAAATCTAACACTAAACTCCACTGAAAAGGGTAATTTATCTGCGACATGCTCTCTTGCATTATGATCATTATACATTAAAGCTACACTATGTAACATGAGTTAAAACATAACAAAATGTTATTAGTGAGTGCAACAAAAATCCTTCTTCCAAACCATGCCTTTACCCAAATACACTTTTAGAAATGTATAATAATGATTTATATTTGAAAGCTGTCGGGACAGACATACATGTGTCATTCGCCTGTGCGTGTTCACGTGTTGACATTCTGTCAATACACAGAGAAAATAAGCTCCGGCTACAGTATCACGTTTGTGGGAGTAATGTGAACCTGAACATTTGTTGTCATGATGAACGAGAAAAATCGACCATGGATCATTCAAAACGGCAAACCTCCGGAGAATCACCGGTTGTAAAAACAAAGAAACCTTGAACAGAGCAGAGTCTGCAAGCTTTTTCAGAGGTGGCGACAACTCTCAGGATTTAAAATCGACCCAGAGATGGATTATTTCTTACTCAACAGGGAAGATATTTTATTGATATGATTTATGTATAATGTGTAATCACACACACATACTGTAATCGATGCAGAACTTTTGACATGCTAGCACACGTGTGTATTTTTCTTTATAACAGTAATAATTAATGTAAATAAATCCTTTAGTCCTAGGCTTGCTAAAGACATGTGAGTCTTGAAATGATGTTGACCACTGGATGGTAACAATGACAATCTATAAATGAGTTACTATCATGGTCTATTTGTCCAGAATATCCTGCAGTTATTTAAACTTTACTACGTTTGAACTGATCAGACTAGCAATCGTTATGTCTAATGTTTACGAACGTTGCCTAACTTTTGTAATGTCATTTATTTCAAAACATTAATGTTTCTAATAACTCAAAACAACAGCATAAGATATGACACATTTTCGGATATTGTCTTTTCCTTTCTTTCGTTATTTATTTGTCCATTATTTATTTTAGGGATTTTGGTTGACCAATAAACTGCATCTGGAATTGTATTTATTTAGGACTCTTTATCTGTGCCCGTCATAGTAAAAAAAAAAAAAAATTCAGTTTTAAAACTATCGGCCGATTAATCTGTTATTATTCTTTCCCACTACCTTTAGTTATCAGCTAAATCCACTATCGGTCGACCTCTAGTCTGTGTGCTCGTAATCGCAGGTATACCAGAGTTCATGGCTCCAGAGATGGATGAAGAGCATTATGATGAGTCTGTAGACGTCTACGCCTTTGTCATGTGCATGCTGGAGATGGCCACGTCTGAATATCCATACTCGGAGTGCCAGAACGCTGCTCAGATCTACCGCAAAGTAACCAGTGTAAGTCATGTCAGGTGTTTTTTCATCACAATTGCTCTTTCCTTTTGAGCTGATGTCTCCAATTCCTTTTATTTTTTTATCCCCTTCCCTCCAACAGCATGTCATATAGAGATTGTTTTCACCAAACAATACCTCATGGACAAAATCAAGTACTGCCCTACTTTTTAATATCCCGTTTCACTATGAATTATGTCACACTATGAAACACACCTGAAGTTTGTGCTTAGATTGAAGTGGAGGTAAATCTGAAAGAAAGCGAGACGGATCTGAATAAACACAGCCTTTCTCTGTGTCTCTATCAGGGGGTGAAACCTGCCAGTTATAACAAGGTGATGGATCCAGAGGTCAAAGAGATCATCGGAGTGTGTATTTGTCAGAATAAGGAGGAGCGGTGAGTACACATAGCTGCTGGCACTTCCCACTGCCACAAAACACTGATATGCACTGGCACATCTTTTCATCAACACGGCATCTTCATTTTTCCTCAAGCGCAGAAGAGCAGCCGGTCTGGTACAGAGTAAAAGAGACTAAGACAATGTTATGCAAGATATTAACAATGCACTAATAAACATAAGAAAAATGGATTTGAACAATCCAGTCATAGTATGTTGTTCATTTCCCCGCTAAACAGCTGTGCAGTGAACTTTACTAACAGATTAATTACCTCACTTAAACACATCTTATATATGTGACATCATTCACTATATCCACAACATAAATCTCATATTACAACTGATATCTGAACAGACAGTGAAGAGAATGAACAGCTGATACTTACGTTGTGAATACGGCGTTTCCTGAAAAACACGCTTTACATAACAATATTTTAAGATATTTTTAATCAATATAGGGGGCCTGGGCCTCCTAAGCAACCAAATTGGCCTGGTTGCTATGGTGGGTAGAGTCACATGGGGTAACCTCCTCGTGGTCGCTATAATGTGGTTCTCGCTCCCGGTGGGGCGTGTGGTGAGTTGTGCGTAGATACCGTGGAGAATAGTGTGAAGCCTCCACACACACTGTATCGACACTGTAACGTGCTCAACAAGCCACATGTTAAGATGCAAAGATTGACGTTCTCAGATGCAGAGACAACTGAGATTCGTCCTCCGCCACCCGGATTGAAGTGAGTCACTATGCCACCATGAGGACTTAAAGCGCATTGGGCATTCCAAATTGGGGAGAATTTTATCAATATTTTTTGGAACTGAATGCAAGTATATTCATAATTGACATCTGGCATCTTGTGTTTTTAACTGAGCATGTTGCATTTCCCTTTGCATTAGGAGTGTGCCTATGATGCCTTAAAATTCTGCCTACATAGGCAACCTGCCTGAACATGGGCAACTAACCAGGTTATTCATAAACAAAACGAGTCCTCCTGAACTATCTGGAGGTTTGGATGTTCTAGATAAGGACTGACTCCTCTGTTTGGGTACACACTGTAAAATGGCACATTTACAGTATCTCACAAAAGTGAGTACACCCCTCACATTTTTGTAAATATTTGATTATATCTTTTCATGTGACAACACTGAAAAAATGACACTTTGCTACAATGTAAAGTGGTGAGTGTACAGCTTGTATAACAGTGTCAATTTTCTGTCCCCTCAAAATAACTCAACACACAGCCATTAAGGTCTAAACCGCTGGCAACAAAAGTGAGTACACCCCTAAGTGAAAATGTCCAAATTGGGCCCAAAGTGTCAATATTTTGTGTGGCCACCATTATTTTCCAGCACTGCTTTAACCCTCTTGGGCATGGAGTTCACCAGAGCTTCACAGGTTGCCACTGGAGTCCTCTTCCACTCCTCCATGACGACATCACGGAGTTGGTGGATGTTAGAGACCTTGTGCTCCTCCACCTTCTGTTTGAGGATGCCCCACAGATGCTCAATAGGGTTTAGGTCTGAAGACATACTTGGCCAGTGCATCACCTTCACCCTCAGCTTCTTTAGCAAGGCAGTGGTCGTCTTGGAGGTTTGTTTGGGGTCGTTATCATGCTGGAATACTGCCCTGCGGCCCAGTCTCCGAAGGGAGGGGATCATGCTCTGCTTCAGTATATCACAGTACATGTTGGCATTCATGGATCCCTCAATGAGCTGTAGCTCCCCAGTGCCGGCAGCACTCATGCAGCTCCAGACCATGACACTCCCACCACCATGCTTAACTTTAGGCAAGACACACTTGTCTTTGTACTCCTCAACTGGTTTCCGCCACACACACTTGACACCATCTGAAAAAATCTAATCAATCAAATCACTTTATTGTCACACTACCATGTACACAAGTGCAACAGTAGGTGAAATTCTTGTGTGCAGTTCCAAGCAACATAGCAGTCATGACAGTGGCTAGACATATACCAATTACAATAAACAACATATTTACACAACACAATTTACATATCAAATGTACACATACTTACACAACACAATAATTATATACAATGTACAGTAAACAATACACACAATATAGAATACACTTACAATAAAAATAAAGAGTATATAAAAAAAATATATATATATATATATATATACAGTAGTTGTATTGAGGAGAATTTATTTGACGGTCCAGTGTGAGATATAAGATTAATAAAGTGCAGTGCTGATTGTTGATCATGAGAGATCAAGTGTTCAAAAGTCTGATTGCTTGGGGGAAGAAGCTGTCATGTATTCGGCTGGTGCGGGTCCTGATGCTGTGATACCGCCTGCCCAATGGTAGCAGTGAGAGCAGCCCATGACTCGGGTGGCTGGAGTCTCTGCTGATCCTCCGAGCTTTTTTCACACACCGCCTGTTATATATGTCCTGGAGGGAGGGAAGCTCACCTCCGATGATGTTTCTGGCAGTTCGCACCACCTTTTGCAGGGCTTTGCGGTTGTAAGCAGTGGTATTGCCGTACCAGGCATGATGCAGCCAGTCAGGATGCTCTCTACAGTGCTGGTGTAGAACCGTGTGACGATGTGGTGGTTCATTCCAAACTTCCTCAGCCGTCTCAGGAAGAAGAGGCGCTGGTGAGCCTTCTTCACAGGCTTGCTTCGGTACAGGCACAATGGTTGACGTATTGAAGCATGTGGGGACTACAGACAGGGAGAGGGACAGGTTAAAAATGTCTGTAAAAACACCAGCCAGTTGGTTCGTGCACGCTCTGACACGGCCCGGAATGCCGTCTGGACCCGCGGCTTTACGGATGTTCACCTGTCGGAAGGATCGGGTTACATCCACAACAGAGACTGAGAGTGAACCATCATCTGTAGCGTCAACTGCTCTCTCCACGAGGGTGGTGTTGTTGTCCTCGAAACGAGCATAAAATGTATTAAGCTCATCCGGGAGAGAGGCAGCGGTGTTCACGGCGGACTTTTTATTCCCATTGTAGTCCGTGATGATGTTAATTCCCTGCCACATATTTCTAGAGTCAGTGGTGTTGAACTGTCCTTCAATTTTGTGCCTGTACTGGTGTTTGGCTGCACTGATAGAGTTACGGAGGGCATAACTGGCTTGTTTACGCTCCTCCACGTTCCCGGAATTAAAAGCGGAGGTCCGCGCATTAAGTGCCGTGCGAACATCGCCGTTAACCCATGGTTTCTGGTTGGGTTAGATCTGTATTGTTTTGGTTGGCACAACGTCCTCTACGCACTTCCTGATGAAACACGTTACGCTATCAGCGAAAGCCTCGATGTCGTCATCAGAGGCAGACCGGAACATCTCCCAGTCCGCATGATCAAAACAGTCTTTTAGCGCAGAGTTTGATTGGTCCGACCAGCACTGGATCGTTCTGAGGGTGGGTGCTTCCCGTTTCAGTTTCTGCCTGTAAGCGGGCAGAAGCAGAACGGAAGAGTGGTCTGATTTGCCAAATGGTGGGCGGGGGAGGGATTTGTAGCCATCCCGGAAAGGAGAATAGCAGTGGTCCAAGACCCGGTCCCCTTGTGTGTTGAAGCTGATGTGTTGGTGGTATTTTGGTATGTTTCTTTTAAAATTGGCTTTGTTAAAGTCCCCGGTAACAATGAACGTGGCCTCGGGGTGCCTGGTTTCCTGCTCCCTTATACTCCCATAAAGTTCCTTGAGTGCCCGGTCTGTGTCGGCTTGTGGGGGGATGTACACAGCTGTGATAATGACTGCTGTGAATTCCCTCGGTAGCCAGAATGGTCGACACAGAAGCATGAGATATTCCAGATCAGGGGAGCAGAAAGACTTGCTAAAATGTACTTTCCTCTGATCACACCATTTGTTGATCATAAAACATACACTACCACCAAATAAGTTTATCTTGGTCTCATCAGACCACAGGACATGGTTCCAGTAATCCATGTCCTTAATCTGCTTGTCTTCAGCAAACTGTTTGCAGGCTTCCTGGTGCATCATCTTTAGAAGAGGCTTCCTTCTGGGACGACAGCCATGCAGACCAATTTGATGCAGTGTGCAGCGTATGGTCTGAGCACTGACAGGCGTACCCCCCACCCCTTCAACCTCTTCAGCAATGCTGGCAGCACTCATACATCTATTTCCCAAAGACAATCTCTGGATATGACGCTGAGCACGTACACTCAACTTCTTTGGTCGACCATGGCGAGGCCTGTTCTGAGTGGAACCTGTCCTGTTAAACCGCTGTATGGTCTTGGCCACCGTGCTGCAGCTCAGTGTCAGGGTCTTGGCAATCTTCTTATAGCCTAGGCCATCTTTATGTAGAGCAACAATTCTTTTTTTCAGATCCTCAGAGAGTTCTTTGCCATGAGGTGCCATGTTGAACTTCCAGTGACCAGTATGAGGGAGTGTGAGAACGATGACACCAAATTTAACACACCTGCTCCCCATTCACACCTGAGACCTTGTAACACTAACGAGTCACATGACACCGGGGAGGGAAAATGGCTAATTTGGCCCAATTTGGACATTTTCACTTAGGGGTGTACTCACTTTTGTTGCCAGCGGTTTAGACATTAATGGCTGTGTGTTGAGTTATTTTGAGGGGACAGCAAATTGACACTGTTATACAAGCTGTACACTCACTACTTTACATTGTAGCAAAGTGTCATTTCTTCATTGTTGTCACATGAAAAGATATAATCAAATATTTACAAAAATGTGAGGGGTGTACTCACTTTTGTGAGATACTGTATACGCTGTATATTTGATTATAGATGGAGAAATGTAATGACATATTATTCATGAGGAAATAAATGCTCTTATGTTCCCAGTTACTCCATCAAGGACCTGTTGAACCATGCGTTCTTTGCGGAGGACACAGGTGTGAGGGTGGAGTTAGCCGAGGAGGACAATGGGAGACAGACGTCCATCGTGCTGAAACTGTGGGTGGAGGACCCGCGCAGACTGAAGGGCAAGTACAGGGATAGAGACGCTATAGAGTTCACCTTTGACCTGGACAAGGAGGTTCCTGAGGCTGTGGCGCAGGAGATGGTGCGTGATGATGTCATTAGTGCAGTTTGTTCTGTGCTTATAAAGTACAAATGCAACAATTGTAATAAAGTAACAAACCGTGAGAGGCCATGTCTCTATGCCATTTGGAACTCATTGGCAACGGCTTGTGAATTTTGATTATAAGTGTTCATGATTTTGTGCACATTTTATTTGCTGACATTTTATTTTATTATGCATAATCATCATGGCATTAAATACCATTATATCAGCCAGATGCTGCCTTAAAAAAACTATTTGTTGACTACTAAATAAATGTTTTTTTTTTATTATTATGAATTATAAACACAGTAGACAGTTATTCCAGCAAGAAGTATTAATTATTATATGTATATTATTGTATTATATGTATATAAGTATTTGCAATGTTCATTTACTACTAAACATTTTACATTCAACAATTGTTAAGTTGGGACAATATGGAAAATGATAATAAAAACAAAAAGGAATGATTTGTGAATTCTATTCACCCTGTGCTACATTTAAAGCACTACAACACATTATTTGATGCTTTACCTTTAATAATTTACTGGAAAATATACACTAATTTCAAATCAGATGATTGCAACATGCTCCAAGAAAGTTGAGACAGTTGAGTGTTTTCCTCTGTGTAACGTCACCATTTCTTCTAATAACACTAATTAAAACATTTGAGCACTGAAGACACAAGTTTGTTAAGTTTAGAAAGCAGAATTTTCCCCCATTCATCTATTATGCAGTTCTTCAGCTGTACAGTTGCATGGGACCTTTGTTGCCAAATTGTGCACTTTATAATGCACCACACATTCTCAACTGGAGGACAGGTCAGGACCGCAGGCAATCTAACACACACACTGTCTGTTTACACAGTCATACACTTGTAATCGGGCAGTATGTGGTCTGAAGTTGTCCTGCTGGAAAAGCTTTTCTGAATGAGCATGATCTCCGATTCCTCAGACATCATGGTCTTAAAAACTGTCATTCGTCTGTAATGTTTATCATGAATATGATGTAGGATATTTGGAACTGATGAATTTAGACGGGAACCGTTAAAGTGCCCACATTCTCATACCATTATATGTAAGGATATTTGGTATGCTAAATTTAGAAGGGAATTTAGGGTCTTGAAATATGTGAGATATGAACTAAATTTAACTGTCCTTATTGTACGTTATTAGATAATGAAATGTATAATGGAATTAGTCGCGTTCAACAACCATTATAAATTAGATAAATGACAAATAACAAGGTTATTTGTGTGAATAAAATTCTCCACCAGTAAAATTGTAATACAATGTCTCATTTCATCAGCTCATAATTTCTAATTTAAGGAATTAGCTTTAATAAGTGAATTATGATTAATACACTTATTGGAGTAATATTATCCTCATGGCTTATTGAAAATAATATCACACAGAAACAGGGATGAGATTATTTATCAGAATATACCACAGTCACGTCGTCTTTGAATATTCTAAACATAAATCTAATCTAACACATATATACATGAGACAGGTTGGTGAGAAGAGTGACAGAAGGTGAAATAAATGATCAATACAGTGAAAATGAACTTTATGGATTCTGTTGACAATACCTTAAGAACCATTTATCCTTTTTTGAGTCTACATCGATTTGCTATTGCATTACCCAAATTATTTAATTAATACACCAGCACTTTCAGCACAATATTGGAGATGTACTTGCGTGTCTTTATGGTGTTTGGTTCTTGGCTCTTGGTCGAAAGTTTGTTCCGTCCATGTTTTGGACCTCTGTAAGATCGAATAAGCTTTGAAGCGAGGCCTTCTCATGGACCGTAGAGAGTGAGAGGCTTCCTCGGGACTTTGAGTCTCAAGCTTCCTTGAACCTCACATGCCATGGACCTGGTTCTGACGAGATCCGGAGAAGACCACGAGGGAAGAGCCAGAGCGAAGTCTGAGCAGTCAGAAGAGCAGAAGAAAAAGAGGCAAGAGAGCGTGTTCTTCCTGTTTGGAAACATTTGAACTGAAATTGGCTGCATCCCTAAAGGTGTCCGGCGCCAATCAGAAGTGACTTTTCAGAGTCACGTGGTTGACTGGGCTGTCCCATCCGACAGTTGATTTTATGGTCCTTTGTTTCAGAGTCTTACAAATCTCCCGCACAAAAAGTGCATATTTAATCATTAACTTTTATATCTTGAGAATGGTACAAGAGACATGAGTGGTGGTGGTGTAGTGGTCCAAAGCACTAAACTGTTAATCAGAAGGTCGCTGGTTTGATCCCCACAGCCACCACCATTGTGTCCTTGAGTAAGGCACTTAACTCCAGGTTGCTCTGGGGGGATTGTCCCTGTAACAAGGGTTCTGTAAGACGCTTTGGATAAAAGCATCTGGCAAATGCATAAATGTAACTATTCATTGTCATCAGCTTTCTCTGCATACACCAGCGAATGCTTACATACTAAACATGACATTTGTTTCATGGATGTTATATGTGTACATAACAAAACAAGATAATCCCTGGTTACTAGTCATACTGGTTAATTCATGGGTTTTATATAACATGGATGAAACATTACACACATTTTAAAGAGGTACATCAGGCTATAATCATTAATTTGTCAAAATACAAGTTACCACAGTTCAAAGAAATTTTCTGAATTGCCTAGCAAGACTAGGTATTGTATAAATCGTGGATTTAAATGCATTCTCTACATTTTAGAAGGTTAAATCGGTAAAGTACTGTGACTTTGTGTAAAATGAAATGTCTTAGTATTCGAGTCATGCAAGTCTGATGGTCCTTTTTGAAGTCTTTGAAGGAAAAGTCTGCTTTAACTCTTTGTGGAAGTTCAGAAGGTCAGGCTGAGGGGCCTTTCTGATCAATGACCCTTTTTGCTTTAAATTAGGTTGATTAGAGTGCCTTGACTAATTTATTGTTCAAAGACAGGCCTTCAGTAGCAAGTTGATGCTTGGTCCATTCATTTATGATGAAGAATTCCAGGATTAACAAGGTTGGGTTTTTCCTAGATTCAAATCATTTAGTTTAAATTCTTCTGCATGTATAATACTACAATGAGCTCAGAAATACTTTGGTATTACCTGTGTCAGTTAACACCATTCGCCGCTGCATCTACAGGTGCAAGCTAAGACTTTACTATGCTCGGACTAATCTGTGATGGAAACTAGAACAGTGAAATCATGTTTTGTGGTTAGACAAGTCCACATTTAGAAAACCTGCCATCTTGTTCTCCAGCCAAAGAGGAAAAGGATAATCCAAGCTGTTATCAGTGTCAGGTCCAAAAGCCAGTGTCTGTCATGGGGGTGTTTTAGTGCCCCCATGGGTACCTTGAACAATTGTGAGGATGCTATCAATGCAGAAAGATATGTGCACAATTTGGAGCAACAAATTTTGCTATCCAAACCTTGTCTTTTCCAGAGAAGCCCTGCATTTTCCAGCAGGACAAATTCAGACCACATACTGCCCCAATTACAAGTGCGTTGCTACGATCAATACAAGTTTGATGTGCCACCTTGATGTTTTGTGATTCTGTGGGAGAAGGGGACAGTCAGCACAACTCCAGCTGTGCATGTCACAAGCCGGTCTCGAACCCAGGTCTCTGGTGAGGGAGTGGCACTAACTATCCACTGAGCCACAGAGCAGTAGGCTAATAAAAAGGAATATCCCAAAAGAGTCAACTTGGCACAAGGGAAAAAATGTACAATACAATTCTTCTAAATCCAATGAAGAAAACTTGAAAAGGAAACACCCAAAACAAAGCTCAGTATGTCCAGCAAGGGAAAAAACTTAGAATTCACTCCTCCTAGTTACAGGGCAGGCTGAGAGAGCAACACAAGGGACTGGTGGCTAGCACATTCGAAAACCAAGTGACAAACAAGGGAACTGCAGTAACTTAAATACATAGTACCAAACAAGACACAGGTGAAAATAATGATGTTAAAAATGGCGGGAGACCAGGACACAAAAACAGAGAACTAGGGACATCTAGTGGGCAAAAATGGGAATTACAGGTAAATACATGACAGTGCAGCTGTACAATATTTTATTCTTTTGCTCCAAAAATATTTTTTTTGCTACTTTTTGTATTGTCTAAATGCTTGACTTGTCTGTTGCCACAATATATGGGGGCTATATGATGTAATGGATTTGAAGTATCACAATTGTATTATTCATTATTTTGGGGCATCCCAGTACATATTGATATATGATGATTAATTGTGATTCATTTGATAATATAATTGGCACATCATGTACATAATTGAATATCATGTATGTTCATCGATTAACTGCACTAATTTGTATATATCTGAAGATTTTGCACTAAAATTAAGTTAAATATTTTATACTTGTGATCCATGAATATGAGTAACAAAAAAATTATCCGATCGCATCATTCACAATGCTTAATAGGATTCGTTAATTGTCTCAAGTGCACACCCTGTGTCCGAATATACATACTTCCCTTCTATATAGTATGTCAAAAGCAGTATGTCAAATACATTTTAGTTTCAAATCAATTTGTAAAAGTGGAATTTGAACTCTTAAAGAGACATTTGAAATCATTATGGAGAAAATGAATGGGAAAAACATGGTTTCAAAACCAAAACTGTTGAAAAAGCATAAACCGTTCTTTGGAAACCCTGAGAGCACACTGTAATGTTCAAGTGTTCTAATACTGATTTGTTCTTTCTGGAGCAATTAACATTTGAAAATCATCTTGCTGTAATCACACATTATGTAATGTGAGCATTGTAATTAGGGCTGAAATGATTAGGCGACGTTATTGACTACGTCAACAATATATTGATCCAAGATGGCGGCGCGGTCGCACGCAGCGGCCACTCCGGATCCACAATGGTGCTATTTTTGTTCACGCTGCTGAGGTCCCGAGACTCCGTCTTCAGAGCAGGCGATAAGGCAGCCCTAAGAACAGCTAGGGCCAAACTGTCACGGGCAATCAGAGAGGCAAAGCGTGCACACGCCCAGAGAATCCACAAGTCACTTCCAGGACAGCGGTGACACGCGGCGCATGTGGCAGGGCATCCAGGCCATCACCAACTACAGGACAACATCAGTTGCCTGTGACAAAGATGCCTCCCTTCTAGATGCGCTGAACGACTTTGAAGTTTTGAAGTGCAGAACGACGTGGTGGCGAGGAAGACCACCCCTCCTCCCAACGACCAGGTGCTCTGTCTTACCACGGCAGATGTGAGGAAAACTCTATGCAGAGTCAACCCATGGAAGGCTGCTGGACCAGACAACATTCCTGGCAGAGTGCTCAGAGGATGTGCAGACCAGCTAGCAGATATTCTTACCGACATTTTCAACATCTCTCTGAGCAGCGCCGTCGTTCCAACGTGCTTCAAGGCCACCACCATCATCCCCATGCCAAAGAAGTCTTCAGTGTCCTGCCTCGACTACCGTCCCGTCGTACTTACACCCATCATCATGAAGTGCTTCGAGAGGCTCGTCATGAGGCACATTAAGACCCAGCTGCCCCCCTCACTAGATCCACTACAGTTTGCGTATCGTCCAAACCGTTCAACGGACGATGCCATCGCCACAACCCTCCATCTGGCCCTCACCCACCTAGACAATAAGGATTCATACGTTTGAATGCTGTTCATAGATTTCAGCTCAGCATTCAACACAATCATTCCCCAGCACCTGATTGGAAAGCTAAACATGCTGGGCCTGGACACCTCCCTCTGCAACTGGATCCTGGACTTCCTGACTGGGAGACTTCAGTCAGTCCGGATCGGGAACAGCATCTCCACCACCACCACACTGAGCACTGGGGCCCCCCAGGGCTGTGTGCTCAGCCCACTGCTGTTCACTCTGCTGACTCACGACTGTGCAGCAATGCACAGCTCGAACCACATCGTCAAGTTCGCCGATGACACGACCGTGGTGGATCTCATCAGCAAGAACGACGAGTCAGCATACAGAAAGGAGGTGCAGCGGCTGACGAACTGGTGTAGAGCCAACAACCTGTCCCTGAATGTCGACAAAACAAAAGAGATGGTTGTTGACTTTAGGAGAGCACAAGGTGAACACACTCCGCTGAACATCAACGGCTCCTCTGTGGAGATCGTCAAGAGCACCAAATTCCTTGGTGTTCACCTGGTGGAGAACCTCACCTGGTCCCTCAACACCAGCTCTATCACCAAGAAAGCCCAGCAGCGTCTCTACTTTCTTGGAAGGCTGAGGAAAGCACATCTCCCACCCCCCCATCCTCACTACATTCTATAGAGGGACTATTGAGAGCATCCTGAGCAGCTGCATCACTGCCTGGTTTGGGACTTGCACCGTTTCGGACCGCAAAGCCCTGCAGAGGATAATGAGGACAGCTGAGAAGATCATTGGGCTCTCTCTTCCTTCCATCAAAGACATTTACAAAAAACACTGTATCCGCAAAGCAACCAGCATTGTGGACGACCCCACACACCCCTCACACAAACTCTTTACCCTCCTGCCGTCTGGCAAGAGGTAACGAAGCATTCGGGCCCTCACGGCCAGACTATGTAACAGCTTCTTCCCCCAAGCCATCAGACTCCTCAATACTCAGAGACTGGTTTGACACACACACACACGTGTCCTGAGTTGCACTTTAATTACAGTCACTTTATAACTGTCTGCTACCTCAATAACTGCTATGTGCATAGAACACTATCTCATAGTATGTTATGTTACGTTTTTAGAAACTGTCATCTTTTTGCACTACTGAGTACTGGTCGGCGCTGCACTGTGTCTGTTGTCCTGTTCATTGTCAGTAATTTGTTGTACTGTCCCATACTTTGCACATGTTTGCACGTGCACTTTATATAGGTATATATAGGTATTTTATTTCGTTGTGTTGTCTCATGTGGTCCTGTGTTGGTCCTTTGTTGTTTTTATGTAGCACCATGGTCCTGGAGGAACGTTGTCTCATTTTGCTGTGTACTGTACTAACTGTATATGGTTGAAACAACAATAAAAACCACTTGACTTGACTTGAATAAAACATTGTTGACAAAAAATGCGTTACATCTTTAATGCAGTTATATTTAATGCGTTACATCTTTAATGCAGTTATATTTAATTCGTTACATCTTTAATGCAGTTATATTTAATGCGGTTATATTTAATGTGTTACATCTTTAATGCAGTTCTATTTAATGCAGTAATATTTAATGCGTTACATCTTTAATGCAGTTATATTTAATGCAGTAATATTTAATGGGTTACGACCGTCCCAGAGACAGTGCCTGTAGCCTCGACCGTCCCGAGCCTTCCACGGCTCTGCCCTCTATGGCTCCGCCTCCAGAGCCTTCCACGGCTCCACTTCTGGAGCCTTCCACTCCTCCGCCTTCCACGAGCCAGCGCCTGTAGCCTCGACCATCCCGAGCCTTCCACGGCTCTGCCCTCTATGGCTCCGCCACCTGAGTCTTCCACAGCTCTGCCCTCCATGGCTCCGCCACCTGAATCTCCCACGGCTCTGCCTTCCACGGCTCTGCCCTCTATGGCTCCGCCACCTGAGTCTTCCACAGCTCTGCCCTCCATGGCTCCGCCACATGAATCTCCCACGGCTCCGCCTTCCACGGCTCTGCCCTCTGAGTTCTCCATGGCTGTGGTCCTATGGCCAGCTTCCAGGTCTCCTGACCCAGTCCCTGTCCTGTGGCCACCTCCCAGGCCTCCTGACCCAGTCCCTGTCCTGTGATCACCTCCCCGGCCTCCTGACCCAGTCCCTGTCCTGTGGTCACCTCCTAGGCCTCCTGACCCAGTCCCTCTCCTGTGGCCTCCTCCCAGGCCCCCTGACCCAGTTCCCGTCCTGTGGCCACCTCCCAGGCCCCCTGACCCAGTTCCCGTCCTGTGGTCACCTCCTAGGCTTCCTGACCCAGTCCCTCTCCTGTGGCCTCCTCCCAGGCCCCCTGACCCAGTTCCCGTCCTGTGGCCACCTCCCAGGTCCCCGAACCCGGTCCCTGTCCTGTGGTCACCTCCTAGGCCTCCTGACCCAGTCCCTCTCCTGTGGCCTCCTCCCAGGCCCCCTGACCCAGTTCCCGTCCTGTGGCCACCTCCCAGGCCCCCGGACCCGGTCCCTGTCCTGTGGCCTCCTCCCATGCCCCCTGAACCTGTCCTGTAGTCTGCCCCTTGTGCCCCCTTGGACTGCATGTCTGCCCCCTGTGCCCCCTTTGACTGCCTGTCTGCCCCCTGTTCCAACTTGGTCTGCCTGTCTGCCCCTTGTGCCCCAATTTGTTTTTTTTGCTTTTTTGGAGCATCTGGAGTCCGCTCCTTAAAGCGGGGGCTCTGTCATGTTCACTGTTGTCTTTTGTTTTTGTGCTTTTATGTTGAAGTTTAGTTTAGTTCCTGTTTCCTGTTTGGTTTTTGTAGTCCTTTTATAGTTTCATTTTATGATTGGTTTTCCCTTGATTATTTCTACTTCCCTGATTGTTTCCCCAGGTGTTCCTCATTCCCTTGTTTGTTCCTTTTGTGTACTTAAGCCCTTTAGTTTACTTGTTTCCCTTGTTAGTTCTTGCATGTGTCACTATGCCCTGTGCTAGGTTTCCTTTGTTTTTCCTTTGTTTTTCCTTTGTTTTTCCTTTGTCCTGAGTTTTCCCTGTTTTTATTAATAAAAAGCTGCATTTAGATCCACGTTCTCTGCCTGCCTGCGTCACAATTACTGTGTACATTGTAGAAATATTTGATGTAGTTAGAAATATGGAAGTAAATCTTCAATCTAATGCAAATAATTAGAAGAATAAAACAAAAACAAATAAAAGCTCTACGTATACACTACATTAATAAGAATTTGGGGACAAAATGTGTTTTAATTGTCATGAAAATAATGTTGCAATAGAAAGAAATTACTAATATGTTCTTTGTTTCCTAAATATATGTTCTTGTTTATTTCTTCTGATTTTAGGATGATATATGATCTGTCTTTATGGCATCACATATTTTATTTTACTTTTATCTCATAGATATCTTGTGTCCATTAAAAAATGAACCATTTCTATATCAATTATTCCTGGTCTTGCGAGGAGCTGTGTTTTATCTTTATATGTCATACATATAAAGCTGTCTTTACTGAGTGCACAGACTTTGGCTTGTATTTTTATTTTTCCTTTAATCCCTCATGCTGCATCTCTCTGTTCCTAAAATAGATCCCTCACTTCTGTCTCTCTGCTCTAAAAATACATGCCTCCTCTCTTCTGCTTGTCAGATTGAGTCTGGTTTCTTCCACGAGAGTGATGCAAAGATTGTGGGCAAGTTTATTCGGGACAGGGTGGCCCTGATCAAATGGTGTAGGGAGAGGACGGTGCCCAGCGCTCCACAGGGTGGTACTGCTGAGTCGATGCCAGGCAGGACCATACCTGTCCTCTTTGAACCACCTTGTCTAATGGGTCCTGAGGAGCTGGAAGTGGACCAGCATGCCAAAGTGTGCCAACTCAGTGCCAAGACCACCTCCACCACATGTAAGAGTGTGTTTGTTCAGTACACCTTCCCCATAGACCATTGTAAGTTTTGTAAGATAATTTTTGGTGGTAATCAGCAGCATGGCACATATGCTTAAGTTGCATTTAACCTGGAGTGTTTCTTTAAGCTTTGGCTTGAGCATAATTATAAATAAATCTCACTGTGTCTCCCTCTAGCTGACAGTGGCATTGGTTCAACTGTGTATTCTGACTCCCATAGCAGCGGACTGCACAGTATTGAATGCCAATCATTAAAGGAGTCTGTCTCCATGGCAACGCAGGAGGTGTGTATCACTCACCCATCGTGGTTATTCATGCCTGCACATGAGGTGATACTGTATACGTTACAGTGTGCATTCCCTTGCACGGTGCAGTATTGCTTATACTGTGTATACAATGTATGTATTTGCATAACTTGTACCTAAAATGGATTATTCAATTATCTGGTGAACAAGTTTTGATGCTGTGGTGCAGCTTTGTAATTGGTCAGTTTACATGTGATGTTTGGTTTTTTGTTTTTATAATTTTTCACTAGCATGTGCTTGATGTGTTCTATTGTTATCTGTTTTATCAGTGGTGTTTGCAAAGGCAAGCTTCACTAATCCTTTAGGTCATAGTCAGGGTTAGTGATTTGAACAAACCCCTAACCATAAGTATTTCACTTCGCCCTGCACTGTTTATGCAACAAACATAAATGATATCTCATATCATGCGACTTGAACATGTGCTGTTACTTTCCTAAATGATCAGCCTTAACATTTTCATTTGATGGGCAGGCTGAGAACTCAGCACATGTTCAAGTCGCATGATATGCTGACGGATGACTTCGCATGAAGTCCCCTCACACTTCCAAGTGAAGGAGTTCAAGTACCTCGGGGTCTTGTTCACGAGTGAGGGGACAATGGAGCGGGAGGTTGGCCGGAGAATCGGGGCAGCAGGGGCGGTATTGCACTCGCTCTATCGCACCGTTGTCACGAAAAGAGAGCTGAGCCGAAAGGCAAAGCTCTCGATCTACCGGTCAATTTTCGTTCCTACCCTCACCTATGGTCATGAAGGTTGGGTCATGACCGAAAGAACTAGGTCGCGAGTACAAGCGGCCGAAATGGGCTTCCTCAGAAGGGTGGCGGGCTTCTCCCTTAGAGATAGGGTGAGGAGCTCAGTCATCCGTGAGGAGCTCGGAGTAGAGCCGCTGCTCCTTTGCGTTGAAAGGAGTCAGTTGAGGTGGTTTGGGCATCTGGTAAGGATGCCCCCTGGCCGCCTCCCTAGGGAGGTGTTTCAGGCACGTCCAGCTGGGAGGAGGCCTCGGGGAAGACCCAGGACTAGGTGGAGAGATTACATCTCCACACTGGCCCGGGAACGCCTCGGGGTCGCCCAGTCAGAGCTGGTTAATGTGGCTCGGGATAGGGAAGTTTGGGGCCCCCTGCTGGAGCAGCTGCCCCCGCGACCCGACTTCGGATAAGCGGTTGAAGATGGATGGATGGATGGATGGGCAGGCTGAGGATGGTAGTTAGCCTGTTTTGTCTTGGACAGTAAGAAACCACAGAGCAACCACACAGAACACCCTAGTATCCACCTTAAAATGCCCTAGCAACCACCCAGGCAACTGCATAAATGTGCACATAAAACAATTCGAAACACCCTATTAATGCCCTAGCAACCAACCAGGAAAACATAGCAACCACCTAGCACTAAAAACCACTCTGAACATCCTAGCAACCACCCTGTACACTATAGAAACCAAGAAGCAACACCCTTGCAGTCACCCACAATAACTAATTGGCTACCTAGTACTAAAACAATGCTCTAAAAACACTCCCCCATAAAGAACCCCATAAATGCCAAAACACTGTAGTAACCATATACCAATGCTCTGGCAGCCACTCAGAACACACAAATTCCCTTTAAGGCAAGTCAGTTCACTCAGCGGCCATCTCTGAAAGCTCTCGGGCAGCTATTTTCTGCAGTATGCATACAAGTGGCACACTTAAATGGGGAAAGACCAAAATATCCGAAACAGTTGGTCAAGATTATGGTCAAAGAACATGCATTATAATCAGCTGTACAGTCTGACAACACTAGTATCATAAGTTGTGCTGCTTTAACCCAGATCATGATAAAAAAATTATATTTTCCTGGCTTGTTTAGCTAATGTGCATGCTCATTCTCGAGTTGATTGACAGGTAAAGATTGGATCAAAAAGGTGATTTGCTCTTTTACCTGTATAATGGAACTTCCTCTTCGATACCCGTTGGCCATCAGGCATTCCGATTTCTCCCATTAATTTTATTAGAAGTCGCATCTCTGCTAAATAGTCTCCGGAACACCCTTGCAATCACCTAGCTATGTGCAACAAAACACCAAGAATACCCTAGAAACCACCTAACAATGCACTAGCAGCCACCCAGAATACCTTAGCAATCAGAAAAAACATTCAGAACACCCTAGGAACCACCCAATACTCCATAGTTACCACCTAGCAATGCTCTAAAAACACTCAAAATACCTTAGAAATGCCCTAGCAAACAGCCAGAGCACCCTAGCAACAACCTAACAATGCTCAAGCATCCACCCAGAATACCTTAGCAACCACATAGTTGTGCACAAAATATTACCTCCCTAGCAACCACCAAGCACTAAAAAATTTTATAACCTAGCAACTACCCAGGACACCATAGCAACCACCGTGAAATGCTCTTAAAACATAAAAAATACTTGCAACATCCTAGCAACCACCAAGAACACTGTAGAGCAACCATAAAGCAACACACTTGCAGCCACCTAGAATACCTAAGCAACCATGTATCACTAAAAAACACTCCTAGGAACTCTCTAGAAGTCAAACAGAACACTCTAGCAACCACCTAGCTGTGAGCTAAAAAACACTGTGAACACCCAAGTAACCACCCAATATTGCTACTACCTATAACGATGCTGTAACTGTCTAACAAAGTCCAACCACCTTGCAATATGATGTTGTACAGGCAAGCACCACACATTTTGTTCAGAAAATGTAAAAATCTAGTTTGTGTTCTTTATTTATAGTATGATATTAGCACTGTGCTAGCATCTTTTCATGATACTTTGGAGAAGTGGCATTTCTTTCAGGGTGCAGGTCATGAAAGCTCCTCTGTAAATGATTTAATCAGAAGCCACGAGCTTCTCCGGTTTCTCCTACGACCCACAAGTCCTTCCTTTCTTCCAAAAATACAAGACAAATCAGAGATGACTGAAGATGGATTTGGAAATTCTCCCACTCAGAATTTGCTGCTTCCTCCTTTTCCTATTACGACTCATCGCTATAGCGACACATCAGCAGCTCCATCCCTAAAACAGAGGGGGAAGAGTCTGTCACCACAGTGAGGCAGGGTCATCGGCTTTCTTTAAACCAAACCCCTCACCATCCCCATTCCGCATGTCAGGCCTGCCTGTTGATATTCCAAATCTGGACATGTTTAGAGACAAGACACATGCTTCATTCTTCAGTTCTTCACTTTTGTACGTGCAGTGTCATGAAAACACTTCATGTTGCATCGTCATTGGGACCAGTTGGGCATAGGGGCTCCCTCAGAGAGACCTCTGACCTATCCCAGCTCAACAAATCTCTTAAAAGTATCATTGGTCACAAACATCCCCCTACTGCTGCCTTTCTAAAGGTTCCATTATCCAAGGTAGAAAGAGGGCAGTACCGGCCTGTCTGCAGCCATAATGATGAGCAGGGCATGTTGACCTGACAAAAGCATCTTTAACAAACCTAGGATTGTTAAGTGCACTGTATTAGTCAGGACATCCTGTATTTTGGACAAAATTAGGACATCCTGTATGGGATGCCTTTTGTCCTGTATTTTTGTGGTTAGACGTTAGTGGGGGTCCCGTATTGAAGGTGATTTGTCCCATATTAAAGCAGTATAGTGCTCAAGAGGATATGGTTGGACGTGTCACGCTTGATGGGGACCCACCATTTTCGCAAAATGTTGTTGCATCCCATATTTATTTGGTGAAATTTGGCAACCTAAACCAGCCTAATGTGGTTAGCTATACTGCAAGCCTTGCTGGGCTGGTCTAGTTTGCTGGTTTTAGAAAGGTTTTGGGCCCCTGTCAACTGGTCAGGCTGGAAGACCAGCTAGATCAGCTGAACACCAACTTCTTACTATTATAGCCATTATAGGGACCAGCTAATTCTAGCAAACCACCTTAGTCTGCTTTGAGCTGTTTTTCAGCAGTGTAGGAATTGCATGTTATCATGAAGTTGATGTGACCTAACATTCTGTGTGATCTGCATGCTTGCACATTGCTATTTTTGATCCGCTGTTCTTTTTCTGTATGCATTGTTTTTCTATTGGCATTCTGTATAGACAACGTTTGAGTTGTACATATGGGTTTTCATTATATTGTTTCCTGTTGTGCAGTCTGGTGTATTGAGGCTCCAGATCCATACAGCACCTTCCACAGCTCAGCATGTGCAGTCATCTCAGAGTTACTCTCCTGCACCCTTAGAGACCCTTGCAGTGCAGCCTTGCTGTGCGCCCCCCGGCAAGACCACGTCCACCACCCAACAGCTTGCCACTGTGCATGGTCTAGTGACTGCACCGCACATGATAGATCCTCAGAACCAAGCATCACCTTGTCAGGCTGCAGATCCAAGCATGCAGGCCAAGCAGCCTACAGTGTCCTATCAGCCTGTGTCTGCGCAACAGAGCATTGCTTCTCAGAGCTTCCAACCTGCTGCAACAAAGATGGCCAGTATTCAAACATTTCCACTTGTGCAGCAAACTGCAGCCACATCTGCACATATTTTTCCATCTAAAACAGAAGTAGTGCTGCCTGCAGAAAATAGTTTTCATAGCGGAGCATCCAGCATGCTGCATATCTCATCTGCATCAGCACCAGTGCAGCCTCAACAAACACCTGCGGTGCAACATTTGCAGCAACAACCTGTGAATGCAACAACAGATGGGCAACTATCAGATTTTTCAAATATGCAACAAACTGCTCCTGTGCAGCTAAATCAGACAAGCCATGCACCACCTGTCCAGCAGGTATGTTTGTTTCAATGTTCATTCAAATCTTGAAGGGAATCTCTCTAAGCTGCTTTCAAAACTGCCACAATAATCAACTATAGCCAAAAAAGTAATGCATTACAAAATATGATTGAATCAAATATATTTATATATTTATTTATATTTATGCATTTGGCAGACGCTTTTATCCAAAGCGACTTACAGTGCAATTATTACAAGGACAATCCCCCCGGAGCAACCTGGAGTTAAGTGCCTTGCTCAAGGACAAAATGGTGGTGGCCGTGGGGTTCGAACCAGCGACCTTCTGATTAACAGCCCTGTGCTTCAGCCACTACGCCGCCACCACCACAAATCTCTCATAAAATGCACAGCTGTCTTGTGATTGGACCAATCACCACTACTTATGGCTTTTGTGTCCATAGTTGTCCATGTCACTAACATCAGGTCAAGAGCAGGAAAATCTGTCTGTGAAAAACAACCGATTTTTTAAGTGGCACAAATAAAGCTCTGAATGTCTTTCAAAGATTCCATGTCATAAACTTCCAAAACTTTGGCCAATTTATTGACTAGTTCTTCCTCAAAAGCACTCACTGTTGCAGCCTGTTACCTTGTAAAATTGTATTTCTTGTATACCAGTGTACACCTGACTTCTGCAAGTTGTCGAACCTCTAAAGTTGGTGTCTCACTAGCCGACCCCAAGCAACTTGATTTTGGTCCAAAGATGTGTCACACCTACTGACTGTTTGGCTTAAGTATTTCTCTCTTCTGTCGTAGCTCTGTCACACTCAATGATTTAGGGGGGAGTCGATTCTGTTAAGTCATTAATAAAGTCATTAATAACCTCTGTTCTGGATGCTGGCAGATTCTAATGTGAGCTTTGACTCCCTCTGGCTTTTCAGCGATTATGTAAATAAAGCTTATGACTGAAAATTGGAGGACAATATGGCTAGTGTGATGCTGGCTTAAAGGTTTGGGAATTCTTGTTTTTGTGGGTGCCATTCTGTCTTGCGCACGCTCACCCGCTCAGCCTTTCAAAGTATACTCTTTTGATGCGAGCCCATACGGACACATTTGACATGTACACACTACTACTGCTTTGTGGTACTTCAACACAGTCAACAGCAGGCACGTGTCAACAATGCACAAAGACATGGACTGTCCACATTTCTAAAAACTAGCCAGCACGCAGACAGTCTGTGTGTACTGTGCTGATGATGTGAAAGACCAAAGTACACCTTGGCCTTAAATTAGTATGTATTGGTGTTTCCAATTTTCAAGTAATTTTCTTTGTGATACAATGCAGTGTAATCAATTATTTTCGATTCAGAGCACACAGACAAAAAGCTCTCACGAGCCTCATATTTGCTTGCAATCTGCTGCAGATGCCCTATATGTGTGAACGAAAGTGTGTCAGGGATTTCAGGAAAGTAATATTAGCCAATCATTTTGAACACAGGCTGTGGCATTTTAGATTTTTTTTTAGATTTTTACTTTTTAGATGCAATGAGATGGTATTGCTCCTCTGACTTTTTTTTTTTTTGCTTATCTAGGAATTTATTCTGTAAATGTGTTCTATCATAGTTAAACCTTCAGCGAGCATATCTATGATTTTTTATGCATTTTGGAGATGTTATTAGCTTCTTGATGTTTCCATTTTGCATTTTTAATGCAATATCCCAAAATTTACAAAAAAATACGAGTATCAAAACCCTCCTATTTTTTAATCTGAATGCTTACACAAATGTGATTTCAGAGCACCAAATCCAGATCTACTTGTCACACATTTTTTTAAATAATAGTTTGTATTGTAACAATTTTTTATCTTGACAAAACGTTTGAATTGGTATTATACAATTTTTATATTTAGCCAAGGTTTTTGAGGGACTATATTTGAAATTTCACTCAACTCAGGGTATATATATTTCACCAGTGAATCTACTGTATTGATTTGTGTCTTTTTTTAAAGTCATGGATAATTTATTTTTTAGGCACCCTTGACCAGCCAACACCAAACTGTTCAAGTGGACCAAAACACTTTCAACAGCTCAGATCACGTCAATGTCCCTGAGATGATGTCACACCTAACTCAAACTGCCACCCAGAATACTACTATCTTACTGTCCAATACCACCTATAATGCACCCCAGTCAACCCCTCAGCTGCCCACAGAAGTCTTCAGGCCCGTTCTCGACACATTCAGCACTGCAGTGCCTCTGGACCAAAACCAGGATCCTCAGCTCATGATCCAAGCACCTGACACTTTACTTACCGGCCCATGTTCTGTTGCCAGTGCTGGTCTGAGTCAGCAAAGCCAAGTGGGTAGCAGAGGTCTGATTCAAACAATGCAGCAGCACAGCTCTAATGCAAGAGGAGGGGTACCTTCCGCAACTGAAGTTTCTGCTGAGGTGACGTCTCATCCATTCACTGAGCATATATGATATGAAATGAAAATATTGGCTCCGCTTTAAATCCTAGTGAGCTCCCTTAGTAGTTTGATTTTAAGGCATCAAAGGTGCTCTCTCGACGTGAAGTATTTGTGTGTGCTGTGTTTTTATGTGCTGAAATATCCCTGAAACAAAATGGATTCAAATCATGAGGTAGTTAGAAAAAATTCCCACTCATGAGCTTTCTATTTTAGAATGCTTCCTTTGAAGGCAACTGCCTATGTAGACATTAGACAGCAAGGCAGCTCACTAGGTTTTGGAACAGGTGAAAAATAGATGGTAATTGAGTAAGACTATTTAAATTATGGGCTGTGTGTTGTATTCAGTTGCAAGTTTTACTCCATTAGCAATGGGTTTGTAGGGTGATTGTTTAGACTTTTCTATTGAACGTTTATATTTTTGAATTCAAGTTTCTATTGAACCTTCTTGAACATTTCATATGACACTTAACTGAATGTTCATTTTCTTTGCCTGGTTTACATAGTAGGAATTTGCTCTAGATAAGCAGGCAGGACCAGCGGGGTCCACCTATGACAGGTAAAAATCTCTGTGTATACATCATATTCTCTTTTTCATCTAACATGTCTTTGGAGTTACAACCCTAGTAGATACAGAAACTCAGTGATCGGATCTGTGCTCTCTCTCAGTGTGAACTCAGATGCCATGTCTGGTAAAGAGATGAGTGACGGGAACGAGTGCTCAAACAGAGCTCGTAGTGAATCCAGAGTCCGAAAACATCATCGCAAATACACACGCCCACGACAAGACAAGATCAACAGTCCCAAGCTCACCATGATCAAAGTGAGTCTAGACCACACACATAAACTTCAAACTAGAGCAGATAGCGCAGACATTTTCTACTTGTCTATGATCTTGCTTGGGTGAACAATCCAATGTTTGGCTCAGATGTCCAGAACAAAATATGCAGTCCAGCAGAAAACTCATGATAAACAAATCATTGGCAAAATAAGTTCTCGCCTATCAAAGATGAAGTTTTCTAGTGAGGATCTCAGCTTTCCAATGACACCTAGCTTAAGCTTGTAGTCCACTCAGAGGCCGAGATCTTTGAGGAAACAGTGTGTGATCATAAAATAGACTGAATGTCTATGAACGAGCACATGGCGAGTGTTCAGCTGCATTAGAGCATCATCCTGCTTTTCACATCTGTATATTGTGATGGAAAGTGATAGAGGAACATTTCTATTTCCTGGTACTTGCTGCCGTCTAGTGGAATGAACGAACAATTTTAACAGGGACACAGAGCAAACAGAGCCTGAATCACAGACTCTCAAAGACAGATTAAAAACATATATATATTATTTTCTAAATGAATTTTGTATGAAAATTATGTTTATCATAATATTGTAGACATATACAATATTATTTATGAATTATTGGAATCTTTTTTTTTTCTTGCATTAAAAATTATGTGACAAGAAATAAATAGCCAAACAGCTGAAATCAACCTCCGGTTTGAGTCAGGGTTCTGTTGGTGTTTATTTTGTAATTAATGTCCGTCTGACTCTTCATCATCCAGCTTATTACATGAACACTTACCAAATAAATGCCCTTGAAACATTTGAGTTCAAATTATTATATTAGCTTACTTCAAGTGATCTGACAAAGATCTGAGAAGCAGGAAAGATGGCTCGCAGAACCAGGATGAGCGGTCTAATAGGTGGGTGTGCAGTTGTTACTCAGAAAAATATCAGACTGCTATATTGCGCCATTGACTAATCAGAATCCAGTATTCCAGAGAGATGTGTAATAAAATTCTATAATTCATTACTAAACTCTTGTGTAGGTGTGTGATACAGGAGATAAGATGGTGGAGTGTCAGCTGGAGACTCATAACCACAAGATGGTGACCTTCAAATTTGACCTGGACGGAGATGCTCCAGAGGAGATCGCCACGTATATGGTGAGGAAACCTCCTTTAGTTTCTCTCTCCCTCCCCACATCCTCCTTTCCTTTTCCTCCTGCACTAAAGTTTCAAGAACTCTTGTAGATACCTTCTCAAAGTAAATGTGTGCTGAATTTGGAGATGTTCCATGTCAAGCTCCTGAAACATCCTGTTTTTGTTTCCTGAAGGTGGAGAATGAGTTCATCCTGTTGTTGGAGAGGGAGATGTTCATTGAGCAGCTGAAGGACATCATGGATAAAGCAGAGGACATTCTGAGTGAAGATGCAGAGGGAGAGAAGAGCTCCATCCAGATGTCACACCTCCATCAGACACCCGTCGCTGTGCCTCTGACTCACAGGCACTGAAACTACACCTGCTTTAAATTCACTTCAAATCAAAAGAAATGAATTACGTTATATATATATATATATATATATATATATATATATATATATATATATATATATATACATATATATATACTGTTCCTCTGTTTGTTCTAACTGAAAGCTTTCTCAGAAAAAGTGGACACAACAAATGTTTTTAATTTGCTCAATCATATTCCCATGATATCCTGATCCCAAATGTGCGACTGCATGAGGTATCAACATATTTATATTTGTAAAGGTGCACTTTTAACGGAAAGAGTCCCTCACGGTCATGGAAAAACCTGAAAATATCAGATGATTTTAAAATTGTATTTCTAAAAGTCATGGACATTTTTTTAATACATTTACATTTTTCAAGTTATGTTCAGTTCTAAAGTATTTTGGGCTAAATATTTGGCTATAAATATACCTTGACAAGACTGGCATTTGACATGACACATGCGTGTATCCGCAGTACCTTGTGCAGTCTTACAACACACACAAAAATAAACTGTCTGTCAGACAGTTCCGAGACACAGGATGGCTGGCACATGAGGAAAGTGGTACCTGATTGGATTGTAAACTCAACTTTAATATTGGAGAGTGTTACATAGTGGTGGCCCGTACGGGGAACTACGTGCCGTTCTATTTGTTGATAGTGTTTTTTTGTGTGTGTTTATAAAAATGGAAGACATGACACAAGCAAATGGTGGAATAATCAATGTACATAATTATGAAATTGAGACTGACGTGCATGAGTTCAGGGGTAGCTCTGATGAAACTAAGGATGCTAATTTCACTGCGGGCCCGTTTGTTACCAGACGTAACCCGACAGATGAAATAGCATCTATTCTTAGTTCTTTGTATAACTCTGATGAAGATGCTGATGATGATGATGATGAAAAAGAAATGATGAATATAAATGTTGTACAGACAATGCAAATGGAGATTGATAAACTCAAGGGTGATTTATTGGCTCTTAATGCAAAAATACAACATAATGAACAGGAATTACAACAGTCTGTAGATAGTTCCCTTAATAGGGAAACTAGTTTCCGGGAGTCAGTGGACGCTAGCTTAGCAGACTTAGAAGATCATTTCCAGAGGTCTGTAGAGAAGTTGGAGAGAGCGGTGGTTGATTGTTTCCTGCGGAGAGATGCAAGATGGGAAAATCAAATGAAAAAAATAAGATTCACCAGTACCCCATCTCGATCTCAAATACAGTCTTTTTACCCTGCTCCTTCCCCATCTACAGCCAATGCTTTGAAAACTCCCGTACCAGCTACAAGACATAAAGTCCCCCCGGTTAACAGAGGTAACGCTACCTATGACGTCACTGCTGGAGCACAAGTATCTAACCTGGCTCACCCTTCATGTATGCCCAGTATGTCATCTTTCTGTGGGAAACCCCCTATCCGTTTGGAATTTCCTTCCTTCGGTGAGTCTAGCGAGACATCCGACGTACTCAATTTCGTTGAACAGGTCGAAAATTATCTGGCCATTAGACCCCTACCTAGTGTGGAGCTCGTTGGCACCCTGAGTACAGTGCTCAAAGGACCCGCTTTAAGCTGGTGGAAGGCAGAAAGGAACAAAGTAACAGATTGGCAATCCTTCAAAGATGCTTTCATGTCTGCTTTTCTTCCAGAGGATTACCTCACTGAAGTGGAGGACAAGTTAAGATCACTGGTGCTGCAACCCAATCAGCGTTTGAGAGATTTCGCCTATGATTACCGAGCCCTCTGCCTCAAATGGAAGCCAGCTATCACCGAAGAGGAGATGGTGAGCCGTATTCTTAATAACATCAACCCAAGGGTTGCGGGCTGTCTGAGAGGGACGGTGAAATCAGTGGAACAGCTAGTGAAGGTGGGATCTATGGTGGAGAAGGACTGGATGGGAGCAAAAGATTACTGGCAGAAAGTGGGTAAATTGAACAGCAAAGAAACAACAAATAAAAGACCACCTGAACGCCATACCTCAAAAAGTCTAGCAGGAGTATCCATTGCTCAACCCCACCCAATGACATCCCTTCTAGTAGTGCCAATAATAATAAAAGGACAAGAGGTGAAGGCGGTGCTAGATACAGGGAGCACATACACCCTTATTCAGGAAAGCCTGTGGAGACAATTAGGAGGGGAAATAAAACCTGACACTCCAGGCCTTCTTCAACGGTTCATTATGGCTGATGGAAAAATGCACCAGGCGATCAACAGGAAGACAGTCTGTTATGAGTGGCATGACAAGGTATGCAGGTTGGACACCTATGTTATGAAGGATGCTCACCTGGCCTTTCCCCTTATAGCTGGTCTGGACTTCCTGAGAGCCGCTGATGCCATAGTGGACGTGGGACACTGGAGATATGGTCTAAAAATGGGCAAAGGATATGATTATCATCCATTCCTAACTGCACTTATAAATCCAATGCTGTCTTCACATCTGATGGGTGAAAGTTTAGGCACGACTGCTGCTGCTGTGAGTCTATATTATGCCTTACCGCCAACCTGGAATCCACCCACACATGTCTTACCCACACAAGTTGTTCCCAGCTGGGACTCCGACAATCAGGATGAATTAAAAAGGCTGATGGAAAATTGGCCTCATACCACCTCTCAAGTCCTGGGAAAAACGTCTGTGGAACAACACAAAATTATACTTTCTGACGAAATGCCCTTGAGATCCAGAGCTTATAGGGTCTCTCCATTCAAGAGGAAGATTATTGATGCACAAGTAGAACAAATGCTACGAGACCATATCATCGAGCCTTCTTTCTCTCCTTGGTCATCACCTGTAGTCCTGGTCCCCAAACCTGATGGGTCCTACAGGTTCTGTGTGGACTATAGGAGGCTGAATAGTAAAACCATCCCTGACGCTTATCCAATGCCAATCATCCACGACATCTTGGAGTCCATGGAAGGCGCCTCCTGGTTCAGCACATTCCAATTCTGCTCCATGCCATATGGATTACGGAATGCCGCTGCCACCTTCCAGAGGCTGATGGAGAAGGTCCTAGCAGAGTTGAGAGGGAAGTTTTGCTTTGTCTATATTGATGACATCATAATCTATTCAAGGTCTTTATCAGAACATGTCCAACACCTGAACACCATTCTACAGAGACTAAACCAAGCTTCACTTACACTAAATATGAAGAAGTGTCACTTCTTTAAGAAGCAGCTGAAGTTTCTTGGACATATAGTCTCAGAGAAAGGGGTGGAGGTCGACCCTGAAAAGACCCGAGCGGTAGCTGAATATCCTCCTCCCAAAGACATTAAAGCCCTCCAGCACTTCTTGGGATTAGCCGGGTGGTACCACAAGTTCATTCCCCATTTTGCCCACATCACAGCTCCCTTAAACAATCTAAAAAAGAAAGGAGTTAAGTGGGATTGGACTCCTGAGTGCCAAACCAGCCTTGAAAACATCAAACAGCTGTTACAAGACCCACCTGTATTGATGCAGCCTGACCTCAATCAACCGTTCCAGGTTCATACAGACGCCAGTGATGTGGGCTTAGGAGCCATCATTACCCAGCACACTCCAGAGGGGGAACGGGTAATAGCTTACGCATCACGAACATTGTGTGGACCTGAACTGAATTATTCTACGGCTGAAAAAGAGTGTCTGGCGGTGGTCTGGGCAGTGGAAAAGTGGAAACATTACCTGGAAGGAAGACACTTTGACATCTATAGTGACCATGCTGCCTTAACTTGGGCCTTCAACAGTCCTAAAACCTCCTGTCGGCTGACCCGGTGGACTCTTCGGTTGCAGCAATTCATCTTCCAAGTACATCACAGAAGAGGATGTCTGAACCTGGGACCAGATGCCTTGTCACGAGTCTGTGAAGCTCCTGAAAGTGAAAGTGTGCCCTGTCTAGCCATAATAAAAACAAAATGTGCTTCTGACATACCCCACACGTTACAGGAAATCTCACAAGCACAAAGTCATGATAATACGGTGTCTCTCCTCCAACTGGCCCAAAAAACCAGAAAGGTTCAAGAAAACCAAATAACCTTTGAGGTCCACCAGGGGGTGCTATATCGCCGAGTTCCTGTCAAGAACAATGGAAATAAATTCCAACTGGTTGTTCCTCAGGCATTAATTCCTGGTTTCTTGCACTACATACATGATAACCCACTGGGAGGACATCTGGGACGACTAAAAACACTGTTGAGGCTCTTGGAGGTGGCGTGGTGGCCAGCTGTCCGTAAGGATGTCTGGGTGTACGTCAAAGGATGTGAAACATGTCAAAAATACAAACATGAAAATACCAAGCCAAGCGGATTTTTACAACATACGCAAGTTACTGAACCAGGTCACACTTGGGGGATGGATTTCATGGGACCCTTCCCGACCAGTAAGAAACAAAATGCTTACTTACTGGTGTTAGTTGATTATTACACCAAATGGGTAGAGTTGTTCCCCCTTCGAGATAGTAAGACCCCTAAGATTGTCAAAATTCTCAGGGAAGAGATCTTTACCCGATGGGGAGTGCCAAAGTACCTAATTTCCGACCGGGGAGCCCAATTCACCTCCAATGTGCTTGCTGAGCTCTGCAAATCCTGGGGAAGTATTCAGAAACTCACAACCAGTTATCACCCTCAGACAAACCTGACGGAGAGAATTAACAGGACGTTAAAAACAATGATTGCGTCATATGTGGGACAACATCATGAGAGATGGGACCAGTGGTTGCCTGAATTAAGGTTTGCCATCAACACCGCACATCAGGAAACTACAGGTAGAGCACCTGCTGAATTAATGATGGGCAGACAGCTACACGGTCCACTGGAGAGGTTAATCTGCAAAAACCCCACACCTGACCAAACCTCATATAATATAGTTGAAAGACAGACCATCATGGCAGAGGAGGTAAAGCACCGAGTAGGTGTGCAACAATCTAGACAAGCTAGATACTACAATGCCCGACGGAAAGATGCGCAGTTCCAGCCGGGAGATCTAGTCTGGGTTAGAACTCACCCTCTCTCGTCTGCCTCGAATAAATACTCTGCTAAGCTAGCGCCCAAATGGGAGGGTCCAGCTGAAGTATTAAAAAAAATGGGGCCAATAAATTACACCGTTCGCTGGGGAGACCCATGTAAAACAGACATTATAAATGTGGTTAACTTGAAACGCTGGTACGGACGATCTCCTCCTATGCCGAAGGCTGGGGGGGATCTATGTAGCGTGGCCACATAAGGGGAGGTTTTATATCTGGTTCAATTACTCAAAACTAATTATGTTTTTCATTTTTGCCTATTTGTTATATTGCTTTCCCTGTATTTCTGTTAATCCCTCAGCTGTTGTGTGTTATTCCCCGATCTCTGTTCACGCGAGATCTTCGCGTGAATTCATCTACGTGTTTTCCTGCCACGTAAACAGGAACTAACTTTCAGTTGCTATTTAAAGAACCGCTATGCCGGTTGTCAGGGCTCATTTGCGAGTACGCTCACTACAAACCCGTTCATTCATTAAATTGGATTACGCTGGTGACTGACCTGGGAGCGCTGAGACGCCGTTCCTCCTGGAGGTTATTCGTTTGGCTCGCAGCCAGGATTACCTTTTATCAGAGGACATTGGTCATTCATCAATTCATCACTCCATCACTTGATCATGCTCACGGACTATACTAACACCCGGTGAGGCTGATCTGAACACTGTATATAACCCTGTGCACTCTGGACTTCACTTTTACATGTACATACACTTTGTTTGTTATTGTTGTAAATATTATTGGTTTTGTTAATACACTTGGGTTTATTGATTTTTCATCAGTGTTGGTATTTATTTTCTCTACTCCACAACCTATCATTAGAAACGGTACGGAAGATCCCATAATTAGTGTAAACTCCACTTAAAGATTTTGGGGAGTGTTACAGGATGATTCAGTAATATTTATCAGGAAAGCACTACCTGATTGTTCGGAGAAACTATAGCTCTACCCCTAATCGTAACCAATCAGATTAAGGATTAATTACCAGCTTTTCTCATAAATATGAATCTATGAGTCTTCTCCTGCCATCCTACAGTTTGAAATCCACTCACGTGGGAGCCGAAATGAGAAAATAAAGAGTGATCTTTAAAAATGTTACGACCTCCCCCATCTATGGTTGGAGAGATCCAACAAGGAGAGAGATTTGGACATTTCCTTCTCCTGTTCCAGAAATTAACACAACCACCACTTTTCAAAAGTAACAAAAATACTTTTATTTAAATGACAATATGGAAGCAACACCAGGCTTGAGGAGGGGGCAAAGCCAAAATAACAATCAAAAATACCATTCTAACCAAAGAGGGTTCAAACTAAATTACCTAATAAATTAATATTACACACACAAGTTTCTACCCAGACTCCCTCGAAAGACAAATAGAAAAGAAATGGCACCCACCTCCCTACAGCTTCTATATATTAAATATTAGTATAGAAAATCAGCAAACTAAAAACTTCAACAGTCACGAAACAAAAACGTCTGTGTGATGGTCATAAAGTGCACACAGCACAGAAAAGAGTGTACAAAGTATCAACAATGTACACAGCAATCTGGGACAGGAGAAGGGATCAGATCTCAGATACTGCCTACTCATAGAATGAGGCATGACATCATTAACTACTTTTCCAAGGGTTCATCCTCCTTTCTTGTCATGGCTGCTAATGGTCCAGGGCAAGACAGAACAATAATGGGGATAGAGGGCAACCCTGACGGGTGCCCCTATCTGGAGAAAAATAATCTGAAATTAATCCATTTGTTTGCACCGCTGCCACCGGATGTCTAAAAGTAGCCAATTCTGTAGTATAAAATCTAAAACATTCAGCGGCAAAGCCATATGGCCCAGGAGCCTTGCAAGACCTTAATTACCTCGCCCAGCTCCTCCAAGGTTATCTCAGAATCTAGATAATTTTTTTTGCTCAGTCTTCAGTTTAGGGATTTCTAAAGGTTCCACAAAATGTCTAATACTCTCATCAGTAGACAAAAACATGGAACTATAAAGATCAATTAAGAATTCATTAAAAGCATTATTTTTTTTCTCTCCTTTTCTCCCTAATTTGGAATGCGCAATTCCCAATGTGCTATAAGTCCTCGTGGTGGCTTAGTGACTCAATCCGGGTGGCCGAGTACGAATCTCAGTTGCCTCCGCGTCTGAGACCACAAATCCCGACTGTCTTGCCCTGAATAGCCAAAACTCCACCTTTCGCTACAAAATAGTATTATATCTGTATTTCAGTCGGGTCAATTCTCTGAGGCTATCAGATGACATTGAGCACTTCAGCTCTGCCCCATAATATTCCCTTCCAACTCCACGAGTTCTCGTGCTTTGGACTTTTTGGTGAATGAGGCATACTGTATGATCCGACCCCTAAAAACTACCTTAATTGCCTGCCAAGCCACGCCCACATAGCACACTGAGGACCAGATGGTCTCTCCATATAAACATTGATTTTAGCCTTTAGCATTTGTTGGAATTCAGGATTTTGCAAAAGGGATACATTGAAGCGCCAACTATATGATTTATTTTTCTCTATGATCATGCTTCACTGTGATCAAGGACTGAGTCCATCAAAAGATTAAAGTCTCGATCGATCGACATATTACAGCAAGATCCTCCAAGTCCGCTACGACCTTCATCAACATCACCGACATGCTTGCCTGTTGCTGCTGATTTTCTCCCGCCGCACCATCCAAACTGAGTCCCTGGTCTACGGCCCTGTCAGGGGTGTCAGCTTGAGCATGCAAGTGTCTTTTAATGTCTCCAGAGACAGAGGATTTTGAATTCTTTGACATATTCACTTAGGGATCAGGGTGTATCGAATCTTACCAGTTGATGACACAAAAATAATAAAAAACTAGCAAAGATGCATTAGATGATTGTTCAAAATAGCCTATTAAATATCAGGAATGTTATATGTAAACCCTGATATTACATCGGATACATTTTTCTTTAATATCTGTGCACACATCATATACTCATCGATGGATGCTCCTTACTAAGACTGAAAGTTTCCTCCACTGCTTGGTGCAGATTGGCAGCTTTAACGGTGATGACGATTCGCTTTCGGATCGGAACCGGTGGCAACCTTTGATAGGCGCAACATTAGGACCAATATTAGAGTCCTATCTGCAGGGCAACTGTTCCCTTTTGATTGCAATTCCTCATCATCTGATTGCATTTATTTGTGAAATTAAAATGACAGTAAGCAGGCTAATTTTTCAGTACTCTCCCCATTTTACAAAGACTTCAGGGGGAAAAAATCGATAATCGACAATCGATAAAAGGCCATTTGAATGGAAACAGGCTGAAGACGGCAAATTTAGCAAAAAAATATTTTTTTACGCATTTTCAACTTTGTCAAAACAGCGCAAAAAGTGGATGGAAACTGGGTTATTGATTACACATTTGAATGTCATATTAGTTTAAATGCTTCTTTAAACAGCAGTGTGGCCGGTGTCTGAATGTTCCCAAACAGTATACCATTACTCTCAACCCAAAAACTTGCTCTAGTAATGTCTGATTTGTCAGCGAATCCCTCTCTGGAGTCTTCTTGTTTTTTTTTTTAGTTGGTTAAATTGGTTCACAAATTAGTCTGGATTTCATGAGGAAATCGGTCAGAATTTGAATGATTTTTATGCAATAAGAAGGAGAGGTCATGAAGATGTTACAGAAATTAATTGGTTGTAAAGTGTGTGAACCCTCTAAAGAAAAGAGAAGTACATCGAGAAATATGCTTTAAGTCAATGTTCACAATGTCGGTGAAAGTCAGTTTTGATTTCCTGTAATGAACGCTGTTGTCTTCTTTTATCCCCTCTTTAGGGTGCAAAGCCTCAGCAAACCCAGTGTGACAAGCTAGTTTATAAACAGAACGGTATGAATATGACATGAGCATGCTCTACATGTCTCACTGTATCTAGTATTCATGAATTCTTTACATTAATCTGCCTTATCTTTCATTGACAGTGCTTCACACAGGAAAACGCTGGTTCATCATCTGTCCTGTGGCCGAGACACCCACATCTGACAGAGAATACACAGCCAAGAGTAATACACACACACACACTCACACACACACACACACACACAAACTAATGTTGCACAAATGCACCAATATCTGCACACAGATAATTACAGGGATAACTCACCCAAAGGGAAAATTCTGTCATTATTTACTCACTTTCATGTTGACTTATTTCTGTGGAAACAAAAGAAATGTATTTTTACATCACTCTTTTTCCATGTAATGAAGGAAATGAGGACTGGATCGATCCTAATTTATTTCACATTAATTTTTTTTGTTTAAATATTTGTAAATAAAATTATATATATATATATATATATTTAAACCATGGTCTGTTCTAATACTATATTCTGATTGGCTGGAATGCATACAGTTCCAACTGTTGAATGCACTGGCAGTTCCAGTCCGTTTTGGCAAAAGATGCGTTCCAATCCGCAGGGTCCCTACACAGTGTTCACTGCTCCCTACTCACTGAGCCCAGGATATCTGTTGAAGTTCATTTGTTCATTTGGAACACCCTGTGACATCATCAAACACGACAAAGTCGTGCTGATCACAGGGTTCAATTAAGATGACACAATATACTATGTAAATACATAAAAATGAACGATAAATAACCTTACATCCATATATATATATATATATATATATATATATATATATATATATATATATATATATATATATACATACATTAATTAAATACATCCACGTGTATACTTATAAAAATGTATTGTTATATATTTAAATGAATATATTTCTCTAGACTTGTAACCCGGATGTTAAATGACTATTGCTGTTTAATTAAAAAAATTAATGTTTTGTGGTTATTTTATAATATATTTGTCTTCTAATCTGTTATAAGACCAGTTGTCATGATAGATGTAATGGTCACATCTCGTGTGTTTTACACTCGAGCACAGCTCCTATCTACTTGAATGGAGAAAGGCAGAAATCTCCAAAACGGTTTCCCAAGCTTAAGTTTAAATGACATATTTCACATTAGCAATAAAATCTGACAATACTGTAATCATAAATTGTGCTGCTTTAACTCAGATAACTCTTAAAAGCTACATTTACCCATCTTGTATAGCTAATGCACATGCGTGTTCTACAGTTGATTGACAGGCAATGTCTGTATCTAAAAGGTGATTGGCTCTTTTACCTGTAAGGCGGGACTTCCTTTCTACATCTGTTGACCATTGGGCTCTAGAGCTCCTTGACTGAGTGTTCTAACTTCTCCCATTGATTTTAATAGAGTGACCTGTCTCTGCTAAATAAATAGTCTCTGGTTTTAATCACCGTTCGATATGAACGCGCTGTTTGTAACAATAGCAACATATCATTAACCACTTTCTTTATCATAGCTAATATAGATTAAAATCAGGGCCTATTAGATGCATGATTCGTTGTCAAGCAAGAGGATTTAAAGTGTAATGTGTTGTGTATCCACAGTTTTCCTGAGCAACCACTGTGTGGCACCAGGTTGATTCTAATTGCATGTTTTGTGTATCTGGTCTCGAGACACTATGTAAAAACTACCGAAATGAGCGATATAGACGGAGAACAACAACCATTTAAGTGTTATTTGGAGTAAAAGTGTATTTCATGCTCAACTTGTGCAGTTATTGGCAACTCAAATAACAACTCAAAGTAGTGAATGTCAACTACTATCAACATAATTAACCTCAGACCATCGCTTCATGATATCTACACACTCAGGTGAGGCACTGTCAAAAAAACAGTCATCTCAACTCTGTTAAATATCGGCACTTTAAAGCCACATGTTTTTGAAAATATTTACAAATGTAATATTTTAAACATCACATTACCTGCTAATGTTACCGGTCTCAAACAGGGAAGGATGAGATGTAGTAACTGTAGAAAATGATGAGAAACACACATTAGTGTCTGCAGCGTTCTGGCGCTTTCTTTTAATGACTTTGCCCTTTGACCAGAACGTCATTTCTCATCACTCTAGTGCAATGCGCCATCTACAGGCCTATTTCAGAATAACCTTAAATCTATATAACATTAGAATAACTTTTTTTAGACTCTTGTAAATACTTAAACTGAAGACAGAGAGAAAAATAATAATTTTGGGGGTACCTATTATAATTCAATACTATTTTCTTTCCCTGTAATATTTTCAGTCCGTCACACTCTCCCCTATTTTTTTATATGACTCCTGACATCAATACTAAGTCAGTCTATTTCCTCTCAGTCATTCATCTAACAAGTCCAGATAGGTATTGGTTGCCACCAAGGAACTGCATTAACTACCTGGTAAGTCATTGGACTTCTCGGAATCATGTAAGGCTGGACTGCATTTAAATGACTTTGTCTGTAAGTCGGTTGACCTAATATGTCATAAGTCAGCATTGCTTTTGGCTTTGCTTGTCTGTTTGATCTTCGCAAAGTCTCTTGATCCCCTTCATCAACACTCTCACATTGCTCATTTTGCCTTACAGGTGATCCTTGACTTGACGGAGGTAACTCTTCTGGCTGTACCCGACAATATCCTCTTCTTCTAGAACCTGCTCCTCGCCTTCTGCTTGATCGTCCTGTATGGTAACGGGTTCTGACAATGGAGTTGCAGAAGGGTAAAACTCTCTCGCCATCGGTCTTAACTGAGATCTCTTTTCAGTCTGGGACCTTTGTAGTAGTTCAACGTGGTCATGATCCCCTGCAGGTAAGTAAGGATAGTACCATTGTTCATCCTCCGAGCTATCCTCTTTCTGATCCACACTCGGCTCTGTTACTTTCCTCTTATTCAGTTGTCTTTTCTTTACAGGTACCTCATGAGTGTGATCTTCAACAGGTAAATCATTCACTGGTAGTAAAAGGTTTCTGTGTAATACTCGAATTGTCTTTTTACCAGTTTCAGGTTGGATCTTGTACACGGGCCCCTCTTTGATCCTCTCCACTACTTTGTGCACTTCCTTCTCCCAGTAGGGACGAAGCTTGCCTGGACCTCCTCTCTCAGAAAGGTTCCTTACTAAAACCCGATCACCTGGCTGGAGAGGTACTCCTTTCACCTTCCTGTCATAGTACTTCTTTCCTTTCGCAGATGACTTTTGGCTATTTTCGGATGCAATCTTGTAAGCTTCTTGCATTCTGGATGCCCACTTCTCAGCAAACGTCAGGTGGCTTTGAGTCTCTTTTTCCGGTTTTAGATTAAGCATCAGGTCAATTGGCAACCTGGGGGACCTCCCATACAGTAAAAAGAACGGTGAGTATCCAGTAGCTTCGTGTCTGGTACAGTTATACACATGAACCAGATGTGGAAGGTGTTCTTTCCAATCAGCCTTTTTCTCCTCCTCCAGAGTGCGAAGCATTTGCAACAAGGTACGGTTTAGCCTTTCAACTGGGTTACCCTGTGGGTGGTAAGGAGTAGTCCTTGAATGAGAAATCGCTGCCAGTTGTTGCAGTGTCTGGAACAAATTATTTTCGAACTCCCGTCCTTGATCATGGTGTAGTCTCTCTGGATATCCGAAGCGTGGTATGAAATCCTGAAATATCTTCTCTGCTGCCGTTTTCCCTGATTTATTCTTTGTTGAATATGCCTGTGCAAAGCGCGTGAAATGATCCACAAGGACAAGTATGTATTCGTGCCCTCCTCTGCTTGGCTCCAAATGCAGATAATCAATGGAGACCAATTCGAAGGGTGAACTGGTGGTAATCGAACCCATGGGCGCTCTCTCAGGAACATTCGGACGCTTCTGTTTGATACAGTTGCACTTTTTGATCACATAATCATCAATTTCCTTCTGCATGAAAGGCCAGTAATATCTATCACGTGCTAAATGGGTTACCTTGTCAGCACCAATGTGACCCATGTTGTCGTGAAGGTTCTTCAAAACCAATGGCTTCAGTTTTTCAGGCAGGACTAGTTGTTTCCGATTACCAGAGTGTCGGTACAGAATTCCTTCCTCCACTACTAGCTTGTTCCTCTCCTGAACCAAACGTCTGGTTCCTCTGGTCATGACCTTTTTTTCTTTGCTATTTGGGATCCAGCTGCTTTCTTTAAGCTTGATCACTTCCTTGATACTTATGTCATCCTGTTGTGCAGCTCTGATATCCACCTGGGCTATTGGAGATACCATCTGCCCTTTCAACATTTCCTCTTCCCCAACACTTGCTGAGTAAAGAGCCAGTGAAGCCACCCACGGTACCTCTTCTTCAACGACAGCTTCACTCCCTTGCCACATGGCAGACACAACCTCAGATGGCACAGTCTCCGTGTAATCACTCAGGTGACCTGTGATGTCTACTGGAAATCATGAGAGTGTATCTGCGTCTGCGTTCTGTTTACCTGGTCTGTACTTTATATCGAAATGGAAATCGGACAACTCACCGACCCAACGATGACCCACAGCATTTAATCTGGCGGTACTCAAGACATAAATCGATGGATTATTGTCTGTGTACACTGTAAATGTTGGCGCATAGTACAAATAATCCCTGAATTTGTCACAGATCGCCCACTTGAGAGCTAGAAACTCAAGTTTACCTGAATGTAAATGGTAACTGCGCTCTGCTGGAGTCAACGTTCTTGAGCCAAATCCGATGACACAAAGTTTACCGGCTTGTCGCTGGTAAAGTACCGCTCCTAAACCCTCATTTGATGCATCGGTGTGCAACACGAAAGGCAAGTCAAAATCAGGGTATGCCAGAATTGGTGGATTGGTAAGAATCCCTATGAATTTTGACACAATGGCCCGATGTTCCGATGTCCACTGAATAGGGATTCTCGATGGCATTTGTGCTTTGGTCTCCTTCCTCACCTTCTGTTTATTTTGGCTGGTCTTTGCTACTTTCAACACAGTCTTTTCCTTAGGGTTCTGCAGGATCTCATATAGTGGCTTCGCTATCCTTGAGAAATCCTGGATGAAGGATCTGTAGTAACTTAGAAACCCTAATAGAGTTCTAACTTCCCCCACTGTTTTTGGTTCCTTCTTTTTCAATTGCAATACAGCCTCAAGATCCTTTGGGTCAATCTCAATGCCTTCTCCTGACACCATCCGACCAAGGTATCTGACTTGCGTCTTGAAAAGTTCACATTTCTTTGGTCGGAGTTTGATGCCATACTCACGCATTCGGCAGAGCACTTGCCTAAGGTCTTCGACATGCTCGTGAAAGGTTTTTGAATAGCAAAGAACATCATCCAGGTAAGGAGAACAGCATTTGTCTCTTATGCCCTCTAGAACACTCTCCATACACCTCTGGAAGGCTGCTGGGGCATTAGTTAATCCAAAAGGGATACGCTTCCACTCATAGAGTCCCCAGGGAGTGCTAAATGCCATCATCTGCCTTGACTCCTCATCTACAAATCCTTGATGATATGCACTACCCTGGTCAAGAATTGAGAACCATGTGAATCCTCCTAGACTGTCCAGCAAATCTTGTATCCTCGGTAGTGGGTGTCTATCTGGAATAGTCTTCCGGTTCAACTCTCGAAAGTCAACACATAGCCGTAAGCTACTGTCCTTCTTCCGGACACAGAAAACTGGTGAGGAATATGCAGAGGACGATTTCTTAATCCAGCCACACTCGAGGAGGTTTTGTACGTACTCTTTAACTTCCTTGTATAGGGGTTTTGGAATGGAATTGTAGCATTTCTGAACTGGAGTGTCATCTTTTAAATTTATCTTCAACTTCAGATTTGGAATGCATCCTATATCTCCATCATCGTGAGCAAAGACATCGGATTCTTCAGTAAAGCATTCAGCCTAACTATCTCCTGCTCTGATTTAGACAGGTGTTCCAACTCGACAGGTGGGTGCCACTTAATTGTTTTGTTTATGGGTAACTGACTTCCCTTATCCACTTGGCTCAACTGATTTACATGAACCTCACTTTCCTCCTGGTTGTTTTCTGTTCTAACACCACCACTTAGAACGAGGGGTAGGACTTCAGATACCGGAGTGATAGTACCCAACACTGTCCTTGCGGGGAGGTAAATGTCATGTTGAGTGGAATTCAGGACAGGAATCTTCACTACTTTAGACACACCATTTGGCACATCAACCACAGTAGGGAATAGTTCAAGGCCATCTTGGACTGGCCATTCTGGAAGTGGTTCGAATGGCATGACTCCTCCTTCAGGCCCCCCTCTAATTCTGCATTTGACTTCGCAAAGTTCGCCTTAACTGTGAGTCCTTTCTTCCCAACTTTTACCACACAACTGTCCAACATTTCCTCTGAATCTGCTAATTGAACGACATCATTGACAATATTGTTAGCTATACTCTGCCTTACGTTCATAGCTTTACTTAGCAGAATGGTTAGATTTTCCGTGCTGTTTGGCCGGTCACTGCTTTCTCTGATCAATTCTTCAATGACATTAAAACCCAGAAGTGGATTTTCGTTACAGCAGTCGCTTACTAGCATTGGTACATGAATGGAAAAGGTTCCAGAGCCACTACTTTTGAGTTCAAAGAGTACTTTAATCCATCCAACAAATGGAATCACACAGCCATTGGCAGCAGTAATGTAAAGCTGCTGGTCGGAAAGTAAGTCTTCTATAGGCTTAATAGGCACATTTGGAAGGAACTTTTCTACCCATGTCTTTCCTACCATGCTTACTTGAGCCCCCGTGTCCAACAGCATTTCAGTAAGAACCCCATTTAACCAACATGACAGCATACATTTTCTGCCAATCAGTTGTGCTGCTTGTTCTTTTTTTGACTGACGATTTTTCCAAATTAAATTTTCAGGATGGTGTGGACGGTTTACCTTTACATGGGACGGACTGCTTGATGAGGTCACTGGTTGTCCCGTACCAGTGACCGTCTCCTGTTTCCCACCTTCGTTCCCTTCTTTAGGCAGCCAACCGCTCTGTGTCCTTCCTGGCTGCAGCGGAAACAATGGCAGCAGTCCTAGTTTCCTCGCTGGATGCAGTCGTCACATCTACGCTTGCTTTCAGGTTTGTCTGAAACTTTAACATTCATTAATGGTGCGGCAGTTTGGCTTTCAATTGCAGCAGAGGGTCTCATCATCTTTTCAAGGTTTTTAGTGAGAGCAGAAACCTGAGCTGTCAGTTCCATTAAGGCAGTGCGATTTGCTCGAGCTTCACCTTCCACTCTCTTTTGCAATGTGTCATAGATTTTCTCAGTATCCTCTTGGGACTGAGAGGAACAAACAGTCAGGAGTTTGTGTTTATGTACAGTGCTAAGACGCTTCTGTCTCTCTGCTTCCTCATTAGCTGATTTAGTAATCTGTTCTAAGATTAAGTCATCAGTCACTGTCAAGTCAGAGATGTAAAGCTTAATGTCCATTCTGATATTACCATTTTTCTCATTTAGCCCCTGATACAGTGTATGAAGAAATACTCCCTGCACCAGACTTTTGTCATAGTTAAACTCTGACCCACCATGTTGTGATGCCGAGATAATTTTCTGTTTCAACCCCATTAGTCTATAGACAAACTGCTGTGGAGTTTCTTTATCTTGCTGCTTAGCATTGCTAAGCTCCTGAAACAATTCAGTGCTACTTCGTTCTCTCATATGCGACTTTAAGAACCGTTTCAGTTCTGCAACAGTGAGATCATCTTTGTTGGTCAACATGTCTTTAAAGTTACCTGGTTTAATCATTCTTAACACTGTGCGGATGATTTCAGCTTCAGAGAATTTTTCTTTCAAACCCTCATCAATTTGTTTGCATACACTGTTGTAACTCATGTCTGAACTAGCATCTGAAATTACACCACCATGCATTTTGAAATCTCTGCGGGGCAACAAAGCAGCAACATCAGTCAGTCTAACCAACCCAGATGCCTGTTCTGTTAGTGATGACCCACCACTAACATCTTTACCATTGTTTGCAGTGTCCATGTCTGATTCACTCTTCTTGCTGGATTTTAGATCATCAATCTTGTCTTTGATGATCAGCAAAGAAGACATACCTTCATCTTCAAGCGTTCTAAGCTGATCGCTTTTCATGTAGTCCACGATGAATTCAAAAAGTTCAGGTTCATTGGTACCTGTCACTTCAGGAACCTCCAAGCCTCTCTCATCTTCCAGTGATGAAGCAAGACTATACAGCTGTTCTTCACTCAGGAGATGAAGCTGTTTTTGGATATCCCATAGCAACACACGAAGAGGAGCTGAAGACGCCATCTTGACTGGAACCCAGAAGACTTGCACTCACAAGGTGAACACACTCACAGCATTCCTTGTAGCTCAATCCAGAGGGTCACACTGGTCTCCTACGTCATCAGTCTCGCAGCTGATACCAAGATCCTAAATCCCGGACGAGCCCCCAAAATGTTACTGGTCTCAAACAGGGAAGGATGAGATGTAGTAACTGTAGAAAATGATGAGAAACACACATTAGTGTCTGCAGCGTTCTGGCGCTTTCTTTTAATGACTTTGCCCTTTGACCAGAACGTCATTTCTCATCACTCTAGTGCAATGCGCCATCTACAGGCCTATTTCAGAATAACCTTAAATCTATATAACATTAGAATAACTTTTTTTAGACTCTTGTAAATACTTAAACTGAAGACAGAGAGAAAAATAATAATTTTGGGGGTACCTATTATAATTCAATGCTATTTTCTTTCCCTGTAATATTTTCAGTCCGTCACACTAATAAGATGTGAGTGAAACACTGGAGATCAGAAATTGAAAACGGGTGAATCGTGTAGTGCATTTATATCTTTATACTGTGAAAGGCTTTGTTTGGAAAACGTTATTGTTACATTTTGTTTTGTTTACTTTCCTAAGAAGGAAATAAATGTATTTTGACAGGAAAATAAATATACTGAATATAGAGAAAAATGTACACACTAAACATCTGCGATTAATTGCAATTTAATAATTTTCATCGTCTGACAGCACTAACATACAGCATATATATATATATATATATATATATATATATATATATATATATATATATATATAGCATATATATAATATAAAGTGCTCAGTGAGTGTATATATATATATATATATATATATATATATATATATATATATATATATATATATATATATATATATATACACACTCACTGAGCACTTTATATTAGGAACAACAAACTAATACTGGGTAGGGCCTTCCTTTTGCTCTCAAAACAGCCTCAATTCTCAATTCCACAAGTTTGTTGGGAACATTCTGCTTTGTGATTCTAGCCCATGTAGACATGACAGCATCACACATTTTCTGTACATTCATGCTACCATATCCTAAAGGTGTTCTATTGGATTCAGACCTGGTGACTGGGAAGGCCAATGAAGAACAGTGAACTCATTGTCATGTTTATGAAACCAGTTTGAGACAACTTTTGCTTTGTGACAGTGCATTATCATGCTGGAAGTAACCATTAAAAGATGGGTAAATTGTGGCCATAAAGGGATGCACATGGTCAGCAACAATAATCAAATAGGCTGTGGCATCCAAGCAATGATTTATTGGTATTAACAGGCCCAAAGTTTGCCAAAAAAATATTTCCCACCCCATTACACCACTACCATCAGTCTGGACTGTTGACACAAGGCAGGTTTGTGCATCAGCAGAAATCGAGATTCATCAGACCAGGCTATGTTTTTCCAGTCTTTAACAGTCCACTTTTGGTGAGCCTGTGCCAACTGCAGCCCCAGCTTTCTGTGTTTGGTTGACAGAAGTGGAACTGTTGTAGCCCATCCACCTCAAGGTTCAATGTGTTGTGAATTCCAGCAATCATGCCACAGTCGACCACTGAGATCACATTTTTCCCCTTTCTTATTGTTGATGTGAACATTATCTGAAGCTGAACCGGAAGTCTGCTGAATGAATAAATGTAAATGAACTGAAGTTCCTGACCCTATCTGCTTGATTTTATGCAATGCACTGCTGCCACACGATTGGCTGATTAGATAATCATAAATATATATCATTCTTTTATATAATTCAATTGAACTCATATTTCACTGAAAAATTGCCTTCTGCTGTAGCTCTTAAATTAAAAATGGCACCATTAGACATTGATAGACTTGAATTCATCATTATAGTGCCTTTTTATATGACTTATATGGTCCATTTTAGAGCTTTGGTGGATTTTAGAGATTATCAGTGAATAGCATTTTTTGTCTGATCCTCACATAAAGCTATCTTATGACCTCAGGAGACTTGGAATATAGTGCAAGAGTCATATGGACTACTTTTACGAAACTTTCAAGGTGTTTTTTTATTATTTGGAAACTTGACTGCCCCAGTCTTCATTCACTTGCCTAATATGAAAAAGAGTGGCCACAGCATTCTTCAAAACTTCAAAAGTCATTTTAAGAAAGTTCGGGTAGGGTTTTGGAACTACATTTTACTGACATCATCAAACACTGAACTTTCACAATCTGTTAAACTCTTGTTTTGTAGCCTCTTTTTTTATTTGTACAGCTTTCTCTTTCTTGCATTGAAACTTTTTTTCTTCCAGAACCAGAGCGTTCCTCGATAAATCAAGCACATGATGTCAACACAGTCAGTGCAAAACCTCTGCAGAAACATCCATCTCTGCTGCAACCAACCCTCTCTGACCACGCTCAGTCAGTGGACGGCCCTCAGGCTGTGTGTTCGGGCGTTTGTATGGTTTCTGATATCCCCTGCTGCCCCATTGTGCCACCTATATCCCTGGATGTCACCCAGAATGTAGACGAGGCCCTTCACCAGCCGATAACCCACAACAGCAGCCCCTGTGCAGAGCCGCCCGGGAGCCACACCCAACCGGTGGTACTGCAGCAGCCTTGTGCCACGCCCACTCCACAAGCTTCTGTTACCAGTGCCCAATCACAGCCTCAGAGCCCCGCCAATCAGCCCCAACAAACCCTGCCCTCCACATCAGGATGTACTGCATCACAGGGGCCACTTGGGGCCGTGCAGTGCGAATCAGACGGGGAGGGGCCACCGCGACTCGAGTTTATAGACAGAACAATAAAGACTTTAGATGAGAAACTACGCAATCTGTTATACCAGGAGTACCACCCCTCACAAACCATGAGCTCTGGCTCCGATCCACCCGGATCACCTCTGCTGTCAGACAGCCAAGGCAGTGACGGCACTGTGAAGAGAGGAGAGAAACTGGTAAAATGAAGCTGCGTCAATTTCAGTGTCAGTATGAGCTGTTCATTTTTCTTTGTGATAAATCACTGATAATTGTTATTATCAAATACATTTATTAAATGGGTCCCGCATTAACAGAAGCGTAAATACTGACGTTAAATGATTCAATCTGACTCTAACTTTTAGGGCTGGGTAAAGATATTGATGATTTCTGATTAATCACAATCTTCATTTGAATGACCCCAATATCAAATCTTAAAATCTCTATGCACAACCCATTACAATGCAAGTAAATCACTCACATAGATGACCAGATTTCGTGCTATGTGACTAAATATATGTGTGAAGAAGTTCATCAGTGAGATCCTTTCACTGCGTGCTGAGAGTAATCAATGTAAATATGTGTATATTAGGCATGTAACAATTCACAAATTTCATGATACAATACGACACGAGCACACACATGTTTTTCTCAAACTTTTTCACGGATTCGACATAAATGTCTTTTAAATCATAAATGCCACAGAAGAGTCTGATATTGGCAACACAAAGCAGAGCTCTATAATCAATACTTTAATAACTTAAACAACAGCACTGCATTTATGTTGTTTGTTGTTGACAAAAACTAATATGAACTCACAATTTTCATGTTGTTCTTGAGAAAAATGTGTTTGTCTACACAAGTCATTTATATTTGTGTAGCACTTTTCACAAAACCCTTAGTTTCAAAGCAGCTATATAGAAAATCCTTCCTTGATGTCTGCAAGCCATGATGCCATCTGTGAGCAACCTGAAGTGACTGTAGCAAGGAAAAACTCCTTTCAATGATATATAGTGGTGAAAAAAACAACAGCTGACATCTGTCTTGACTATATATGTACATAATCCAATATTATTTCGCTGTTTGAGGAATACGTTTCAGCACACGTAAATTGATTGCCACCTGTTTCTCTTTGCATGTAAACTTTACCAGCGTTAATACCAGCTTATCCAACTAGCGCAAGTGTTGTTCTCAAACTGTTTACATTTTGAAGTGAAAAGCAGAGTATTAGAAGTCTCATGTAATCGCGGGTTTCTTACTTTTCTTTTTGGAATATGCTGTTTTTTGATAGTTATGAGCGTCATTTTGTGCATGTCACGCTCAGTTTCGGCTATTTTTTTCTGCTGCGGTTTCTGCCTCGCAAAAACACAGATTTGTACTGCAATATCACCATGAATAAATGTCATGTTTGATGTACTGTCGCACCGGGACATTACACCATTGCTTGGCAAATTCGACAAGCTGTACCGCTTCAGAACAATCTACTTGCCGTTTGCCATCGATCTTCTTGCCTATGTTCTGTAAGTGTGTTGCTCTGTTTTCTTGTGAGTGCTCAGCGCCACCTCTCCGGGGAGGAGATTGTTCCGCAGCTCTCAATGTTACTTTGCTTGGTTTAAATTACACTATAATGTGTTTATGTATACATATACTGAGGCTGCAGTGGGCACAGGCTCATTAAAACCTAAAAGACTGGAAAACCATCACCTGGTCTGATGAATCTCAGTTTCTGCTGCGACATGCAGATAGTAAGCCCACTGCAGCCTTATCTTTCTGTTCTTGGCTGACTGTAGTGGAACCGATGTGGTCTTCTGCTGCTGTAGCCATCCACCTGAAGGAATGTTGTGCATTCTGAGATGTTATTCTCCCTCTACAATTGTACAGAGGGATTATCTGAGTTACTGTAGCCTTTCTGTCATTTTACTGTAGCCTTTCTGAACCAGTCTGGCCATTCTCTGTTGACCTCTCTCATCAACAAGGCATTTCAGTCCACAGAACTGCCTCTCAGTGGATGGTTTTTGTTTTTGGCACCATTCTGAGTAAAGAGACTGTTGTGTGTGAAAATACCAGAAATACACAAACCAGCCCATCTTTCACCAACAATCATGCCACAGTCTAAATCAGATACATTTTTTCCCCATTCTGATGGTTGATATGAACATTAACTGAAGTTCCTGACCTTTATCTGCATGCTGTTATGCATTGCACTGCTGCCACATAATTGGCTGATTAGAAAATCGCATGAATAAGTAGGTGTGAAGGTGTACCTTATAAAGTGTTCGGTGAGTGTATGTGTTTGTATGTGTACACCAATCAGCCACAACATTAAACCACCTGCTTAATATCATGTAGGTCCCCCTCATACTGCCAAAACAGCTCTGACCCATCGAGGCATAGACTCCACAAGACCTCTGATGGTGTCCAGGTATCTGGAACCAGTACTTTAGCTGCAGAACCTTTAAAGGAGACCTATTATGCCCCTTTCTACAAGATGTAATATAATTCTCAGGTGTCCCCAGAATGTGTCTGTGAAGTTTCAGCTCAAAATACCCCACGGATCATTTATTATATCATGTTATAAAAGCCTCTATTTGGGTGGAATCAAATACGTGCTGATTACGTGTTTGTCTCTTTAAATGCAAATGAGCTGCTGCACCCCACCCCCTTTCCGGATGAGGGCTGTGCCTTTACAGCTTGTGCTTCAGATACTACAGCAACAACAAATCAGAACCGATATGACTGACAGCATAAATACCGGAGTTCAGCCATATATGTATGAATATATATATATATATATCTGTTTATCTGGTCTCTTTAAGTTAATGCTAACTTTAGCTGCATTAGCCATGGAATCAGCTAACAAGCACATTCAGAAAGGCGATTTGCAAACATTCACAAAACATAAAGTGCAATACTTCCATCTTCCGGATATAAAGCTGGAACACGAACAGTTGGTACTGATCCATGCTTGAGAATATTTTTTTTTTTAATCCTGCTTTATATTGACACACATTCACAAAGCAGTCCGGTGTATAATGATTTGCACAAACACACACACACATTTTTGTATGTTTTGGGGCTCATTTCCTTCAAAAACAAAACTTGTCCACTGTGTCTTCAGTTGCTCTGATGCCGGGAGTACATGAAGACTCTTTATGTTCACTTTTACAGCAACAACAGAACACTTATGAGACATTCTTCTTCTCACTGTATCTGCTCCAGCGCTTGTGTGTAGATCACTCAGGGGAGGAGCTATGATAATAGGGTGGAGTCTGTCACCAGTCCTGGGTGAGACCTGCTCTAATGTGATGTCACTTGTGAGCAGAAACAAAAACCATTCATTTTGACACGCTGTTTTTGATGAATAGAAATATAAGAAAGACTTTTAACATTGTAGGGTGGTTGTGTGTACACACTGCCGACTCACATTTATGTACAAACACCATGTCAAAATGAATTTTACATAATAAGTCACCTTTAAATCCTGTATGTTGCGAGGTGGGGCCTCCATGGATTGGACTTGTTGGTCCAGCACAGCGTATAGATGCTCAATTGGATTTAGATCTGGGAAATTTGGAGGCCAAGTCAACATCTTGAACTCTTTTGGTTGCTCCTCATATCATTTCTGAACAATTTTTGATGTGTGGCAGGGCGCTTTATCCTGCTGAAAGAGGCCACTGCCATCAGGGAATACCATTACAATGAAGGGGTGACCGTAGTCTGCAACAATCTTTAGGTAGGTGGTACGTGTCAAGGTAACATCCACATGAATGCCAGGACCCAAGGTTTTCCAGCAGAACACTACACAGAGCATCACACTGCATCACAGCCTGCCTTCTTCCCATGGTGCATCCTGCTGCCATCTCTTTCCCATGTAAAAAACACACACGTACCCGGCCGTCCACATGATCTAAAAGAAAATGTGATTTATCAGCCCAGGCCACCACCTTCTATTGCTTCATGGTCCAGTTCTGACACTCACATGCCCATGTTTCATCTGGTTTGGACAAGATGTCACTCATACGGTTCCTCGGCAGCCTTCCACTGAGGAAGGGGAGGAGTGGTTCCATGAGCTGGCATCTGCCAGGTGGTGGAGGAGTGGTTGAGGACCGGGTGACGGAGTGTCCGAGAGCCGGCGAGCAAGTTCCCCCCTCTCTCTCTCTCTCTCTCTCTCTCTCTCTTTCTCTATGTCTCCGCTCGCCCTTTCCCTCTCCCCACGCCTCCCCTAGTCTCTCCCCCAGGATTATAGGAGGCGGAGTGGACCACCGGCTGATGGAACGGCTGGAAGGGCAGCGTCTCCCCTCAGAGTTGGCGGGGAGTAAGTCAGTCCAGTGGCGCCCCTGCCATAATTGGGTTGGGGAGGAGTGTGATGAGGAGGAGGGAGTGGCTGGGCCATGATGGTGCATGTCTGGCGCTGAATCAGCTGATCAGTGGGAGAGTGAGATAAAGGGGAGCCGGAGGAACCAGTTTGAGAGAGAGATGCATGTTTGTTTATGTTTGTTTTATACTGAGTTTGATCATTAAACTTTGTCTTTTATATGTTACATGCTCGAAGATGGAAAATACTTTCCATCTTGAAAAAGATGTACTAGAAGTACTTTTCAGCAAGTGACTCTTTTTGTTCTCTGTAATATACTGTAGTCTTTTAAGAGTGCAGTATAACACATTACAAACCCGGAAGAGTTTTTGAAGAGGTGCTTCTTTTGCTGGAACACAGCAGGGAGAAGAATAAGACTCGTTCTCACTGACCGTATACATATAAACAATGAAGCGTTGTATTAGGGTTCCAGAGAAGGGAAGATGTCTATGCACATCTGATAGTGTTGCACTCACAATGATGTCAGCATAGTCGGAGCACCAAGATTTACTAGCTAATCAAATTGGCGTGATGGTATAGGGTAATAATGATAAGGTAACCCTGGTACTTTTCCGAAGGTGTAGGTGGCAAATTATGCTTAATTATTATTATTTTAGCTTGAGATGAAACATTCTAAACACTTAAATATATTCATCTGAAACTGTGTGTAAATTTTCACAGAAATATAATATTAGTGGCTGAGGTAAAAATTGCACCACCAGCAGATTTCACTGAGGAAATGGTAGAAAAAGACTCTTTCTGTTTTATATATCTAGCCAAATGCTTCCCTGCTTTGTCCCCCGACTCAAAGTATGACTGTCTTGCCCTGAATAACTAAAACTCCACTTTCCAGGACAAAACAGGATTATAGTACTATGCAAATGTTTTAGGCACTTGTGAAAAATTATAATGAAATAGTCAGTAAAAATAATGTCATAAATAGTTTTCTTTATCACGTAATGTCATACAAAGTCCAATAAACATAAAAAAGCTAACTCAATATTCAGTGTGACAATCTTTGCCTTTAAAACAGCACCAATTCTCTTAGATACACCTGCACACAGTTTTTCTTGGTTGTTGGCAGATTGGATGTTCAAGCTTCTTGGAGAATTCACCACAGTTCTTCTATCTGTTTGGGCTGTCTCGACTGCTTCTGTCTCTTCATGTAATCTCAGACTGACACAATGTTCAGTGGGGGTCTCTGTGGGTGTCATGACATCTGTTGCAGGACTCCCTGTTCTTCTATTCTAATCTTTTCTATTTGCAAAAGTAATGTTTGGGAGTCTAACATTTATATTTCCTATTGACACACTAAAGCTGAAGATATAAATAACCATCTTAAGACAAATGCTTTTGTGAAACATCTTATGTACCTATGACTTTTGCACAGACATTCGGCACTTCAGCTCTGCCTTGGCACTTTTAATCTTCCCTTCCAATTCCACGGGTTCTTGTGCTTTGGATTTTTTGGTGAATGAGGCATACTTTATGATCCAACCCCTAAAAACTGCCATAAGTGCCTCCCAAGCCATGACCAGGTTGTGATCTGAGACTAAAATTTTTCCAATTGAGCAATCAACAACAAATGAAATGAGGGACTTGGATATAAAAAAAAAATCAATTCTAATCAAAATTTTATGGACTGTTAGAAAAAAAATTGATTGTCCCTACCAGATGGGTTCAAAAGTCTCCAAATATCTGTAAGACCAAATCTGTTTTTACACATCTTGTGAAGTATCACTTAAACACTTTTGCTTCACTATGATCAAGGACTGAATCCATCAACAGATTAAAGTCTCTTTCCAATATTATATCATGAGGGGTGCCAACAGTTTGTAACATGCCTTCAAGATCTATAAAAAAAGCCCTGATAATCAATGTTAGATGTATAAATATTAGCCAGAATAAGAATTTGTCCCTGATTTTCTGCTAAAACAATAATGAATCTTTCTAATTTATCTTTACTCTGTTTGAGACATTTTAATTGTAGATGCTTACTTATCAGTGTAATGACTCCTCTGCTTTTACTCAAGCCAGCACTATAAAAAAAAAAATGCCCACCCCATATCTTTCCACATTTTTCAGCTTCCTGTGGAGAAAGGTGCGTTCCCCTTCTGTCGCTCTCTTACGTTGTGTCAGAGAACGACACTAGGGGTCTCTCTTGAGCGCCGATATTCACCTCTGTACTATGAAAAAAGGCCAATGAGAGTTGGCAGCCAGTATTTGCATGTCCCCCCCGGACATACGGGTATTTAAGCGGCGCAAATACGGGAGTTCATTCAGAAAATTTCTTCGAGCCGATGGTCGTGTTTGCAGTCTGCTGCGTTACTACACACCGAGTTCCTGCTATCCTCTGCTGCATGCTGTTGGATTCTGCGGCGCACAACAGTGGCTTTCTCCTGGTTGCACGGCTGTGCACTTCCTGCCCCTGAGCGCATCGACAGTTGCAGATAGAAAGATCTCTCACGAGTCTTTCATTCATAAAAGAGTGATTTTATTTAAAAGAGTAATTTCCTCTAAAAGAGCAAAAACACAGCGGTGTTGAGCGTCCTTTTCAGGGCGCGTCTTTTTAAAGATGCCTTTCCGCCCCTGTGTTGTTTCTGGATGCTGATAGAGTACTCTCCGCTTCCGGCGGCCACAGGCGTTGTCTCGTGTGTCTGGGCAGCGATCACACCGAGGCTGCGTTTGTGGATGGTTCATGTTCTCATTGCGAGAACATGACCATGACAACGTTAGCGGTCACGGCTTGCTTACAACCGTAAGCAAGCCACTCCAGCCGCCCCGCGTCGCTCCTTCTTCCCACGGGATTGAGGGCGATGCGGCTGGCGATGGAGGTGATTTGAGGATGGCAGCGGGTGCAGCTCCGCCGGATGCGCCCCTCGGACCACCAGCGCCCCAGCACGCTCGTTGACTCCGTCCCCTTCGAGGTGGCGGCGACTCGCCTCACAGCCAGTCTGCCTACCCTCTTGCGATGGAAGCAGATGAGTTCGCCGCGACATCGGAGGCGTGGACTCTGGCGCTGAGGGCTCCTCTGGGCTGCCGCCTCGGGCTTGCACGCCCAGCAGGAGGCCGACGCGCAGATGTCCGATATGCTTTCCGGGCAGCCAATAGCGTGGGCCTGGATTGGAACCCTCCATCCTCCCGCAGCCATCACGGCTAGGCGATTGGTTTTTGAGCGTGAGCGCGCTCACAGCCTCGCCCCCAGTACCTTTCTTCCGGAGGTGCATGATGAGCTGGCGTCTTCGTGGAGAGCACCCCTCTCCACTCGTTGTGCCACCTGCTCATCCGCCCTCGCCACCCTCGACGGCGGAGCGCCACGGGTACATGGAGATCCCCAGGTGGATAGAGCTGTTGCGATCCATCTATGCCCGGAAGCACTACCACCTGGCGGGGCCGCCCTGTACTCCCTTCCCGGTCCTGTAGAGCAACATCCTCGCTCACCGCGAAGGCCTACAGCGCTACCGGACGAGCCGCTTCCGCCCTGCATGCCATGGCTCTCCTGCAGGTCCACCAAGCCAAGGCACTCCGCAACATGCACAGGGGTGGCCCTGATCCCGACACGCTGCAGGAACTGCGCTCAGCGACCGACCTCGCCCTGAGAGCGACGAAGGTCACAGCGCGGGCACTCGGGCAGGCGATGGCCACTCTGGTGGTCCAGGAACGTCAGCAATGGCTGGACTTGGTTGAGATGCGTGAAGCCGACAAGACTCGCTTCCTCAACGCCCCTGTCTCCCAGTTCGGCCTCTTCGGCGACACCGTGGAGGACTTTGCCCAGCAGTTCTCCCTGGTGAAGAAGCAGGCGGAGGCCATTTCTCACATCATGCCGCGCCGCAAGCCTGCCGCCACGGCCCAGGCCCCATCTGCTCGCCGAGGCGTCCTCCTGCGGCCAGAAGACCTTCTGCTCCGCCCCAACCTGGGCCCAGCTCTCAGCCCCAGCGTCGAGCAAACCGCAGGAAGCGTACGCCCCCTGCCTCACGGACCCCGTCGAGGACCCGGAAGGCTCCCAAGCGTCCCTGAGACAGCGGACCCAGAGGACGAGAAGTTAGCTCGGAGATGGTGAGACCGCTCCGTCCCCGGTGGAGGGCCGGGAGCAGAATCTTGTGTTTTTCATTTGCCGTACCCCTGGCGGGGCTGCGGTACCCAAATTCTCAATAAAAGAGCTATTTCCTTTACCTCTGGGTCACATGGCCCGCAAATGCCGTTCTCACGGCACTTGTGTTTCAGGCCTCAACAGTCCCGGCGCCCAGGATGCGGTGCTCCGCCCTCAGCCCCATGACTGTTCCCCGGCCGGCCGGTTCAGAGCGAGTCCAGAGGGCGCCGACATCAGACCTCCTCCTCTGTCACGAACCCGCCCCTGCCAGGTGCGCGGAACAAGGTAAGTGCTTTGAGCTTATTCTCAGCACCAGAGCCTCGGGGCGCCACAGAGCCTCCCGGCGCTGCGTTACCTGTTCCGCACCGCTCGCGAAGCCCGCCAGGTACGTCCAAAATACTTGTCCCCTTGGTGCCCCTAGCACAGAGCGCAGAGGCATGGCTTTCTCTGCCCAGCTCGTCACGCTGGCTGCACCGGACCATTCGACTTCGATTACGCAATTCAGTTTGCCAGGTCTCCGCCCCCTTCCTGGGCGTTCGTTCCTCCGCAGTGCACGGCGAACATGCCCTCTCCCTGCGCTGAGGAAATCGCCTCCCTTCTAATCAAGGACGCGATAGAGCCTGTCCCTCCAACCGAAGCGAAGAAGGGTTTCTACAGCCCTTACTCGTTGTACCCAAGAAAGGCGGTGGCATACGACCGATCTTGGACCTCGCGAGTTTTCAATCGGACCTTGTCCAAACTCCCATTCAAAATGCTCACCCAGAAACAAATTCTATCTGGCGTTCGGCATCTAGATTGGTTCGCAGCGGTAGACCTGAAGGGCGCGTACTTTCACGTCTCAATTCAGCCCTCAACACCGACCCTTTCTACGGTTCGCATTCGACGGCCAGGCGTATCAGTACAAGGTCCTCCCCTTCGGCCTGTCTCTGTCCCCTCGCGTCTTCCACGAAGGTCGCAGAGGCGGCTCTTGCCCGCTCACGAGGAGCGGGCATACGCATACTCAATTACCTCGACGATTGGCTCATTCTGGCCCCTCGCAGGAATTACTATGCGCACACAGAGACCAGGTGCTCGAGCACCTCCGCCGCTTGGGGCTTCAGGTCAACTGGGAGAAGAGCAAGCTCACCCCAGTCCAGAGCATCTCTTTTCTCGGTTTGGAGTTAGACTCAGTCTCAATGACAGCACGTCTCTCCAGCGAGCGTGCTCAGTCAGTGCTGGAATGCCTCGCTTCCTTCAAGCCAGGCACCGTGGTCCCGTTGAAACATTTCCAACAGCTCCTGGGGCATATGGCATCCTCCGCGGCGGTCGCGCCACTGGGGTTGATGCATATGAGACCACTTCAGCACTGGCTCCAGACTTCGAGTCCCGAGGCGAGCATGGCGCCACGGCACGCGCGGCGTGGAAATTACCACTGCCTGCCTCCAAACCTTCAAACCCTGGACAGACCTCTGCTTTCTTCGGGCAGGGGTACCCTTGCAGCAGGTGTCCCGTCGCGTTCTGGTTACAACCGGCGCCTCCAAATTGGGTTGGGGTGCCGTGTGCAATGGGCGCGCAGCCGCAGGCCGGTGGAACCAAGGCCGCTGCGCTGGCACATCAACTGCCTAGAGCTGCTGGCCGTTCATCTTGCCCTGAAGAAATTTCTTCCGATGATTCGTGGCAAACATGTCCTGGTCAGGACAGACAGCACCACGGTGGTGGCTTACATAAACCGCCAAGGCGAGTACGCTCCCCACATGTCACAGCTCGCCCGTCGTCTCCTCCTTTGGAGTCAGCAGCGACTGGAGTCAGCTGCGCGCCACTCACATCCCGGCAACCTCAATGTGATAGCGGACGGCTGTCAAGACAAACCTTGCCTGGCGGAGAGTGGAGGCTCCACCCCAATCGGTCCAGCTGATTTGGGACAGGTTCGGCAAGGCCCAGGTAGACCTGTTTGCCTCCCAGGAAACCTCCCACTGTCCGCTCTGGTATGCCCTCACAGAGGCTCCCCTGGGGACAGATGCTCTGGCTCACAGCTGGCCTGTGGGGCTGCGCAAGTACGCTTTTCCCCCAGTGAGCCTTCTTGCACAGGTGCTATGCAAGGTCAGGGAGGACAAGGAGCAAGTCACTCTGGTGGCCCCCTACTGGCCCAACCGGACGTGGTTTTCGGATCTCACGCTCCTTATGACAGCCCCTCCCTGGCGAATTCCCCTGAGGAAGGACCTTCTTTCTCAGGGGCCGGGGCACGCTCTGGCACCCGCGCCCAGACCTCTGGAAACTCCACGTCTGGTCCCTGGGCCGGACGCGGAGGGTCTAGCCGGCCTACCTTTAGCCGTCATAGACACTATTAACCAAGCCAGAGCCCCTTCGACCAGGCATCTTTACGCCCTGAAGTGGCGTCTGTTCGTGAACTGGTGTTCTTCCGAGCCGAAGACCGCAGAAGTCGCGCAGTTAGGTCAGTGCTCGTGTTTCTTCAGGAGAGGCTGGAGAGGAGGCTGTCCCCCTCCACCCTCAAGGTGTATGTTGCTGCTATCGCGGCCCACCATGACACGGTAGACGGCAAGTCTCTTGGCAAGCACGACTTAATCGTCAGGTTCCTAAAAGGTGCCCGGAGGATGATTCCCTCCCGGCCTAACCTATTTCCCTCCTGGGATCTCTCGGTCGTCCTGAGGGGACTCCGGAGACCCCCTTCGAGCCGCTTGACTCAGTTGGACTCAGGGCCCTCTCTCTCAAGACCGCCCTGCTGATCGCTTCGCCTCCATCAAGAGGGTCGGGGACCTGCATGCGTTCTCTGTTAGCGGCGCCTGCCTGGAGTTCGGTCCGGCAGACACTTTCGTGATCCTAAGACCGCTGACCGGGCTACGTGCCCAAGGTTCCTACCGCACCCTTCAGGGATCAGGTGGTGAACCTGCAAGCGCTGCCCGGGAGGAGGCAGACCCAGCCCTCTCACTGCTGTGTCCGATGCGTGCCTTACGTATTTACCTGGACCGCACACAGAGCACCAGGCGCTCTGAGCAGCTCTTCGTCTGCTTTGGGGGACAGCAGAAAGGGAACGCTGTCTCCAAGCAGAGACTACGCCCACTGGGTTGTCGATGCCATTTCCTGGCTTATCACACCCAGGCCGTGCCCTTTGCGGGTCCGAGCCCACTCCACCAGGAGTGTTGCGTCCTCATGGGCACTGGCTAGGGGCACTGCCCTAGCAGACATTTGTAGAGCTGCGGGCTGGGCAACACCTAACACTTTTGCGAGATTCTACAATCTCCGAGTTGAGTCAGTTTAGATCCCGTGTTCTCTCAGGTACCGAGCCCGTGAGAACTTCGGTGACACGCCGACGATCTGACCGGGTGGATCGCTTGCACCCAGCGCCCTTCCCCTAATCAGGGAAACAGTGCGCCTTCTTCCCAGGAGATCCCAGGCTTGGGACACTGGTTGGCTCCTCCCTAGCCCTTGCGGGTCGCAGTTCTCGCGGAGGGACTCGCCGACCCAAACCACTGCGGGTACCGCTAGCTACCCTGTACTGGTATAGGGGCCCCACAGGTAAGGCCTCCTGCTCGGACTCCCCCTGTGTGTAAAACCACGGTTCTGTCCCCTCACGTGAGTTGACGCCGTGTTTCCCTTAGGCAGTCACAGCTGCCTCAGGTGCCGTGCTGTATGCCCCCCCCCCTCTCTGAGGCTGGTGCTACCACCGCACTACTGTTCCGCATAAGGCCTAGGTATAGGCCATGCGATGTATGTGCCACTCAAATTTGCCTCCCCTCCGTGTAGGTGTGGCCTCCGCAGGGTCTTCCCCGCCCTACCAAGGGCTAAGACCCCCTTCCCTCAATGCGTGTAAGGGCCCGGCCGTAGTTGCTCTATCGCGAGAAACATAGAGAAAAAGAGGCCCAGCCAGGCTGGCCCGTTCCCATGTTGGCGGCCGTCACCTTGTTCCCTCCTCCGGGTAACGATAAGGAATCCTGATGGCTTAAATGGGGCATTGGGGAAGGTACGTGCGGCTGATACAGTTGGTCGTTCTGCACGTAGGAATACCTGCTCGCTCCTGTATCAGCGGATCACGTACACGGCTCAGCGCATGGCGCTTTTAAGTGGACCCCTAGTGTGGTTCTCTGACACAACGTAAGAGAGCGACAGAAGGGGAACGTCTAGGTTACGTATGTAACCTCAGTTCCCCGATGGAGGAGCGAGGCGTTGTGTCCCCCTTGCCACGTCGCTGAGCCGAGCCCCTGTTGTGGCGGACCATTTCCGGCTCCTCAGAAAAATCCTGAATGAACTCCCGTATTTGCGCCGCTTAAATACCCGTATGTCCGGGGGCGGGACATGCAAATACTGGCTGCCAACTCTCATTGGCCTTTTTTCATAGTACAGAGGTGAATATCGGCGCTCAAGAGAGACCCCTAGTGTCGTTCTCTGACACAACGTCTCGTTCCCTCCATCGGGGAACTGAGGTTACATACGTAACCTAGACGTTTCTTGAAGAAACACTATATCATATTTCTTAAACTTAAGAAGAGAAATAACCTTCCTTCTTTTTATGGGGTGGCCCAACCCATTCACATTCCATGTGGAGAGAGACAATATTAAGTGGAGAGAGGCACTCATATTAAGATTATTTCCAACATTGGTGCGACCATCAAACACCAAACTTCCCCCAGAACAGAACAAACAGAAAAAAGAAAAAAGTGCACATTAACCCTACACATGACAACAGCAACTGGCATCCATCCCACCAAACTCAACAGTCCATGCACACCTACGAGAACCCCCGCGACAACTTTGCCATCAGATTACTCAAATCCGATATTTCTACCAGCGCAAAAAAAGCACACAGATTCTTCAAACAGTCAAGCTAAAGTTCAGTGAGCCGGTCCACTCGACTGCAACATGAGTGCAAGCAAATTACTTTATCACTTCAATGTCTTTGTAAGAAATACTCCGCAAAACAAACTCCAGCCAAGTGGAGGAACAAGTACAAAGAGCACGTAGATTCATTCACAAAACTGTCCCGAAGGTGTGCCACTCCACAAAACAAACGCCAGCCACCAGGCGGAACCAGCACAAAAAAGCTCTGTTTACTCAAAGAGTCAAGTGAATTTTCAGTGAGCCTTGGCTGCAAAGTGAGTACCACAAGGTGACTTACTCATTCCATTGACTTTATGATGGACATCGCTTGCTGTGGGCATGTGAATGTTTTATGGCCATCCTTAGCATTTATTCTAAATTTGTCCAGGAATATCAGTGCTGAAGCAATCTTCCTTTGATGTAAGAGTTTCTTGCATTCCTTAAATGAATCACGTTTCTCTCTTGTCGAATTCGCAAAGTCTTGGAAACTGCGCTGAAGTAGTTTTCTCTCCCTCCAGCAGGAGGCATTGTAGTTGTTACAAGTGTTATGTTTAACCTTTACTAGGATGAGAGTAAGAAAATACAGCAGTCAATGTTGAAATATGACTGACAGCAGAATCCACTTCTGACGTGATCTACATTATTCCTTCTTTGTTGTCTTACAGAAAGCATTGCTTGTGAGTATTTTATGTTTAATATGAGTCTTGAAAAAACAATATTTGTGAACATTTATGTTAATCAAGATTATATTTGATAGTTTTTAGTTTTGATGAATGTTAGCCAGACTTTGCATTAATACATGCTGTTTATTACATGTGAACATACATTAGAATACATGTTGTTTATTTGTTTCTTTTTGTAGTTTCACTCTGTCGATTGTTGAAGGATACGTCAATAAAAGGACATTACAACTGTCAATTGTCGAGGAGTTTATCTATCTGCATAGCTGTGTCTGAGTCTAACAGTGAGGGCAGAATAGTGAAAAAGCACCTATCTACGCAACAACAAGTGGATGTTACATCAGCCTCAGCATAATCAACTATGTCTGAAGAAGGGAGAAAAAGCTCAGCGTCTGTCTGCTCCAAGAAATCGCATCACTCCAAGAGCTCTAAAGGTTCAGTTAAATCAGCTGCCAGTATAGCCGCTCTCAATGCTCGAGCTAAAGCTGAAGCAGCTCGTACAAGAGCAGAATTTGCAAAAATGGAAATTGAAATGAAAGTTAAGAAAGCGGAGCTTAAAGTAGAAGAGGTGCGCCTGGATGCCACACTACAAGCATTACAACAGCAGTGTGATGCGGAAGCCGCACAAGCTGAGGCGTTTGTCTTTGAGAAAGCGGCCACTGATCTTGAAGAAGAATCTGCATCGGGGTCCGTGAAGGTAGATTCCACAGAACGTACTCGCGACTATGTAAAACACCAAATAATCCTAAAGGCAGATTCAAGTCCATTTCACAACACAGAGCACAATGATACTCTAGCAATAACTGTCCCATACGAGCCACCAAAACAAGAACTAGGCCAGCCTACGGACACAGAGTACGTCCATCGACCCCCGAGTGCAGACAAACGTAAAGATGTTCCCCAACTTTCCCAAAACATTCCTGTGCGGAAACTTTCATTTGGAGCATTACCGACACATCAAAGTACGGGATACACTCCACAACATGGCAATATGACTGATATAGCTAGGTTTCTAGCACGACGTGATTTGCTCACTGGCGGCCTCAGAAAGTTCAGTGACATGCCAGGTGACTATTGGGGATGGAAATCTTCATTTAACAATGTTATTGATGATTTGAACCTGTCTGCTAGCGAACAATTTGACTTATTGATCAAATGGCTCGGAGCAGAGTCCATTCAATATGCAAAACGTCTGAGAGCAGTGTATATTAACAGACCCTCCGAAGGATTGGGCAAAGTATGGGAAAGACTGGACGAGTGTTACGGCTCCCGAAGCCCTGGAGAAGGCGCTACTCGACAGACTTGAGTGTTTTCCGAGAATCTCCAACAAAGACCCATACCTCTTAAGAGAACTTCAGGATCTTCTCCTAGAGATAGAGGCTGCAAAGGACGAAGGCTATATCCCAGGCCTACTGTACCTCGACACTGCAAGGGGCATTCATCCTGTTGTGGAGAAGTTACCCTTCGGTATGCAAGAAAAGTGGATGACGTATGGGTCTAAATTCAAGAAGGAGCATTCTGTATCGTTTCCACCATTCTCAGCATTTGTTGCCTTCATTAGCGCAGAATCAAAAATGCGCAACGACCCAAGCTTTAAGCACTCAGTGCAACCCGGTCTTGTACCCATTAAGATGAGGTTTCAGGACAAGCAGAGTAAGAGAGAAGCAATCTCAGTCATTCGGACCGAAGTGGTCAGCACTGAGCCAAATCCAACTGCAGGAACAAACATCTATGACCCAAATAAAGAATGCCCAATCCACAAAAAACCTCACGCACTTAAAAAATGCAGAGCTTTCAGAGAAATGCCTCTGGAGGAGCGTAAGGTCTATTTGAAGAGGAATCTGATATGTTTCCGGTGTTGTGCATCCACTAATCATCAGGCAAAAATATGTAAAGCCGAGACCTTTTGTGCAGAATGTAACTCCAACTCACACATTACTGCTCTTCATCCTGGTCCTGCACCTTGGGCAACCACCACAGAGCCTGCTTCCGACAACGGCGGGGAGTGCAATATAGCTTTACCTACGGCCACGTCTTCATGTACGCAAGTCTGTGGGAGTGAAGTCGAAAGTCACTCATGTGGCAAGATCAGTCCTGTATTCATTTATCCACAGGGCTTCCCTGAGAAGAAACTCAAAACCTACACTATTTTGGACGATCAAAGCAACAGGTCACTTGCCAGATCTTCAATTTTCGATACGTTCAGCATCACCAAAGGCTGCTTCCCATACAAGCTGAGAACCTGTGCAGGCCTTGAGGAAGCTACGGGGAGGAGAGCATACAACTTCATTGTCGAATCTGTTGATAGCAAGTCACGCCTAAAGCTCCAAACACTTATCGAATGTGACATGTTGCTGGATAATCGCAATGAGATTCCTAGACCTGAAGCTGCTCGTAACCATTCCCACCTCCAAGACATTGCATCCGACATTCCAGATGTTGATCCTGACGCTAAGATCCTGCTTCTCATTGGTAGGGATGTTATTCAAGCACACAAAGTTCTTGACCAACGCAATGGACCTCCAAATGCACCCTTCGCTCAGAAGCTAGCTCTAGGATGGGTGATTATTGGAAACATTTGTTTGGGTGGAGCTCACAAACCCGTACAGGCAAGCGTTTTCAAGACAAACATTTTGGACAATGGTCGCCCGAGTCACTTCCTTCCATGCAAGAACTTCATCCAAGTAAAGGAACGCATCATCCCACAAAGCCACAATAAGGTCAGTTTCCCTAACCATATTGAGAACACGTCCATAGGAGAAACCGTGTTCCAACAAACAAGTTTGGATGAGAGACCAGGTTACTCTCAAGAAGAAACAGCCTTCATGCAGATAATGAATAAGGAAGTCTATCAGGACAATACAAATAGTTGGGTTGCTCCGCTGCCCTTTCGTTCACCTAGGCCATGCCTTTCCAATAACAAGCAGCAAGCCGTCCAACGCCTAGCTTCAGTTCGTCATATGCTGAACAAACGTCCTCACATGAAAAGTCACTTCCAGGAATTCATGCAAACCCTTTTTGACAACGGCCATGCGGAAGTAGCGCCACCCCTTACTGAACAAGAAGAGTGTTGGTATCTTCCCTTCTTCGGAGTGTATCACCCCCGCAAGCTGGCCCAAATAAGGGTTGTCTTCGACTCTAGCGCACGATATGAAGGAGTGTCCCTCAATGACGTCCTTCTTACCAGTCCGAATCTCAACAACAGCCTGCTGGGAGTGCTCATGCGGCTCCGTGAAGAGAAGGTAGCTATTACAGCTGATATTAAGCAAATGTTCCACTGCTTTGAGGTCAGGGAGGACCATAGGAACTTTTTGCGTTTTCTCTGGCACCAGAATAACGACATGGAACAATAAATTGTGGAGTACCGAATGACGGTACACGTCTTCGGCAACAGCCCATCGCCTGCAGTAGCAACTTATGGACTCAGGAGGGCATCAGAAGATCAAGAGAAAAGAGACAATACAACAAAACATCTTGTGGAACGTCATTTTTATGTCGATGACGGGCTTGTCTCCTTGCCATCAAGTACCGAGGCCATCTCTGTCATTCAAAAGGCTCAAGAAACCCTGGCCTCATCTAACTTGAGGCTGCATAAGATCGCCTCTAATGACATCACAGTAATGAAAGCATTCTCCAAGGAGGATCTCGCAAAGGGTCTGAAAGATCTTGACCTAGGAGCAGACAGTCCACCAATGCAAAGGAGCCTTGGAATAAGCTGGGACATTGCAACAGATGAGTTCACCTTCCAAGTGTCTTCCGCTGAGAAGCCCTACACTCGTAGAGGGGTACTATCAATCATTAACAGCTTGTACGACCCTCTAGGCTTCGCAGCTCCGGTCAGCATCAAAGGCAGGGCCCTTTTGAGAGAGCTTTCAACAGATGCAGGTGAATGGGATGACCCACTTCCAGAACGAATGCGAGAAGAATGGAGTACATGGAAGGAATCCCTGAAGCATCTCGAACAAGTGCGAATACCAAGAATGTATACATCCATATCCTTCTGTGGTGCAGCCAAAGGGAGCTCTGTATATTCTGCGACGCGTCCACCAAAGCTATTGCTGCCGTAGCTTATGCAAAGGTCACGGATACAGAAGGCAAGAGCTGAACTTGGATTTGTGTTTGGCAAAGCTAAACTTGCCCCACAACAAGAGATAACTATCCCGAGGCTGGAACTATGTGCAGCTGTTCTTGCCATCGAGATTGCAGACTTGATTTCAGAGGAGATCGATGTTCCATTCCATTGTACAAGGTTCTTCACAGACAGCAAAGTAGTACTTGGATACATACAAAATGAATCCAGAAGATTCTATGTCTACGTGTGTAACCGAGTTCAAAGGATTAGGAAATCATGCAGCCCAGAACAATGGAACTACGTGCAGACAGATTTAAACCCAGCCGATGTAGCTTCCAGGTCCATTCCAGCAAACACCCTGATATCCAGCATGTGGCTCAAAGGACCAGATTTCCTGGTACGAGCGCACGCAAAGGAGACCAAGGGCTGTTTTGAGTTACTCAGTCCAGACTCTGTCCCTGAGATTCGCCCTACCGTGACGGCCTTTGCAACTCGTCTCACAGACTCTTTCCTAGATCCAAGTCGCTTTGAGTCCTTCTCAACTTGGACATCACTGCTTAGAGCAATGGCAAGACTCATTCATATCACCAGATGCTACAAGGGAAATGCTTCTGGAAGCAAGTGTCAAGGTTGGCATATTTGTAAAAGTATCACCTATGGGAAAGCAAAAAGCGTTATTCTGAGCTGTCTTCAACACAAGACTTATCCTGAAGTCTTTGCATGCATCGAAGCCCAGAAAGAGATACCAAAGCAAAATCCACTCAGAAACCTGTCGCCCTTCAAAGATGACGCTGACTGCCTTAGAGTTGGAGGTCGTCTTTCACAAGCCGACATGCAAAATGATGAAGCACATCCTTTCATCATCCCAGGAAAGCACTACGTGAGTACACTACTGGTACGGCATTATCACCAACAAGTACAGCATCAGGGACGCCATTTCACAGAGGGCGCTGTAAGAACAGCCGGATTATGGATTGTTGGCGGAAAACATTGCATCAGCTCCATCATTCACAACTGTGTCAAATGTCGCAAACTGAGATGGAACACAGAAACCCAAAAGATGTCCGACCTACCTATTGATCGCGTAACTGTCTGCCCACCATTTACTTACGTTGGTGTCGATGTCTTCGGACCCTGGACTACACTCCTTACCCAGAAGACTGGATCTCCACCTATCCCTCCTGGAAGCTTTGGCAAGTCAGACTTGTACGGACGCCAGTGGAGACAGGTGCAGCATCTTTCTAATGTCTTTTGGCACCGCTGGAGAACTCAATACTTGCCAACGTTGCAAGATCGAAGGAAATGGCAGTCGAACAAGCCAAATCTACAAGTAGGAGATCTTGTACTTCTCAAAGACAACCAAGCCAAAAGATGCCAATGGCCCATGGGAGTTGTGATCAATACCTTCCCCAGCCGAGATGGAAAAGTCAGGAAAGTAGAGATAAAAGTTGCTTCTGGGGGTTCGTGCAAATCTTTCTGGAGACCAGTTACAGAGACTGTACTTCTGCTGCGCAACTCCAATGAACGTAGCCAACGGTCCAAGAATTAACGGTGACATCCTATGGACGTCAGGCGGGGAGTGTGCTGAAGTAGTTTTCTCTCCCTCCAGCAGGAGGCGTTGTAGTTGTTACAAGTGTTATGTTTAACCTTTACTAGGATGAGAGTAAGAAAATACAGCAGTCAATGTTGAAATATGACTGACAGCAGAATCCACTTCTGACGTGATCTACATTATTCCTTCTTTGTTGTCTTACAGAAAGCATTGCTTGTGAGTATTTTATGTTTAATATGAGTCTTGAAAAAACAATATTTGTGAACGTTTATGTTAATCAAGATTATATTTGATAGTTTTTAGTTTTGATGAATGTTAGCCAGACTTTGCATTAATACATGCTGTTTATTACATGTGAACATACATTAGAATACATGTTGTTTATTTGTTTCTTTTTGTAGTTTCACTCTGTCGATTGTTGAAGGATACGTCAATAAAAGGACATTACAAATGTCAATTGTCGAGGAGTTTATCTATCTGCATAGCTGTGTCTGAGTCTAACAGTGAGGGCAGAATAGAAACGCTGTGATTTTTCCAAGAAAGCCTTCCTTTACCCTTCACGTAACGCAAGATCTTTATCGGATGATCTCAGAAATTTGGCTAGAATTGATCTGGTCTGCCTCCCTCTGTGACTCGCCAAGCAGGAACCCTGTGAGCTTGTTCGATTTCCAGCTTATGGCCTGTTATGTTGAGCAGATTCGGAAGGAGCTCATCTAGGGATTTCATCTTATCTTGTCCTCCTTCTCCCTCAGGAATTCAGACGAAATGGATGTTATTGCGCTGGCTACAGTTCTCCATGTCCTCTACCTTCTCCCAGACACACTCCAAATCCACCTTGGTCGCTAGCAGATTAGTAGATAATTCCCTCTCTGATGACTCTAGATAATCGATCCGCACTTCTACATCCACCACTCTTGTCAAGTCAAGTCAAGTCAAGTCAAATTTATTTGTATAGCGCCTTTCACAACACACATCGTTTCAAAGCAGCTTTACAGAATATCAGCATTAACAGACGATAAAACTGTAATGTCTATAAAGTCGATTAATCATCATTGTGTAATTTAGATAAAATACGATTTTTAATAGTGTTTAAAAATAATTAAATGATAATTGTATTAATAACCCCAGTGAGCAAGCTGTAGGCGACTGTGGCAAGGAACACAAAACTCCATAAGATGTAGATTAATGGAGAAAAATAACCTTGGGAGAAACCAGACTCACTGTGGGGGCCAGTTCCCCTCTGGCTAACATTATGAATGTAATGTAAATATTAATTATGTATAGGTAAAATCATGGTTTAAAATTATTAAACTAAGTGTTAAGGGTCAGTGTGCTTTCATTATACATCGATTGTGTTTGAACTGTAAGATTAATGACCAAAGTCTTTGAAGTCCATCTTGATTAATTGCAGAAGTTCACATAGATGCAATTGTCCTTGTTAATTGGCTGATGAAGGCTTTTGTTGGCAATAGTTAGTCTAAGCATTTCATTTCAAGATCGTAGTCCATAAATAGACTGAGGTGATGCAGGTTGGAGTTGGCATCATTTCATCCTCTGAAGTCCGTCATAATAGATTGAAGTGATGTTTGGCTGGCACCGGCTGCATTTAGTCATCATCATTCTGCGACATGTAGCAGTGGAGTCCAACATGAAGCAGGAATGGTGCTGGATCCAGCCGGTTCTGGTGACCTCAGGATAGGAGTCCCAAGGTTGAGACAGGGAAACAAATAAAAAGATGTAAGCGTAGATGCCATTTAATTTATTGCAGAGTAAGAGATCATGCTCAATGTTTCTGGTTTCTGGTTCTGGCAGACCCAACTAAAGCAGCCTAATTGTGGGTTGAAGGATAAATTAGGTGTATGCCTGGTTAAATAGATGAGTCTTTAGTCTAGACTTAAACTGAGAGAGTGTGTCTGCATCTCGAACAGTGTTTGGGAGACTATTCCATAGTTTAGGAGCCAAATATGAAAAGGATCTTCCTCCTTTAGTGGATTTTGATATTCTAGGAACTATTAATAGGCCAGAATTTTGCGATCTTAATGAACGTGTTGGAATATAGCGTGGTAGAAGATCACTTAAGTACTGCGGAGCTAGACCATTCAGAGCTTTGTACGTAGTTAACAGAATTTTAAAATCAATACGGAATTTAACAGGTAGCCAATGTAACGATGATAAAATGGGGCTAATATGATCATATTTCTTGGTTCTCGTCAGCACTCAGGCTGCTGCATTTTGAACCAATTGAAGTTTATTTATTGACCTTGCTGGACATCCTCCCAGAAATGCATTACAATAATCTAGTCTTGAGGTCATGAACGCATGAATTAGTTTTTCGGCATCAGCAACCGAGAGCATATGCCTTAATTTAGCAATATTTCTTAGGTGGAAGAATGCTGTTCTACAAACATTTGTAATTTGATTTTCAAAGGACAGATTGGTATCAAATATAACACCTAAGTTCTTCGCTGTTGAAGATGATGTAACAGTACATCCATCTAGAGTCAAATTATATTTTAGTGGCTTATTTTTAGAGTTTTTTGGTCCAATAATTAGAACCTCTGTTTTGTCAGAATTGAGTAGAAGGAAATTTCTGGCCATCCAATCTTTTATTTCATTAATACACTTTGCTAATTTTGAGAATTGTGAAATCTCATCAGGTTTTGAAGAAATATAAAGTTGTGTATCGTCAGCATAGCAGTGGAAACTTATTCCACGATTCCTGATAATATCTCCCAGGGGAAGCATATACATGGAGAAAAGCAGAGGCCCTAAAACTGATCCCTGTGGCACTCCATATTTTACTTCTGTTTGGTTTGACAATTCCTCATTTACATAGACAAAGTGGTAGCGGTCTGCTAAATATGACCTAAACCATGCTAATGCCACTCCACAAATTCCAACATAATTCTCTAGCCTATTCAAGAGAATGTCGTGATCTATCGTGTCGAATGTAGCACTAAGATCTAAAAGCACTAGAAGAGAAATGCAGCCACGATCAGATGATAAGAGCAAATAATTTGCAACTCTGATAAGTGCAGTCTCTGTACTGTGATGAGGCCTAAATCCTGATTGAAATTCTTCATATATACTATTTCTCTGTAGAAATGAACATATTTGGGAGGATACTACCTTTTCTAGCATTTTTGACATAAACGGGAGATTTGAAATCGGTCTATAATTTGCAAGTTCTCCAGGATTAAGTTGTGGCTTCTTAATTAGCGGTTTGATAATTGCCATTTTAAAGTTTCTTGGGACATGTCCTAAGCATAGCAAGGAGTTAATGATATTAAGAAGAGATTCTGATATTACAGGAGATACCTCTTTTAAGAGCTTAGTTGGTATAGGATCTAACAAACAAGTTGTGGCTTTTGATGTTTCGATAAGTTTTGTTAGCTCTTCATGACCTATGATAGCAAAGGATTGAAGTTGCACATTAGGGAAATTATTCGACACTGTTTTCTGAGGTGCTATGACAGATGATTGCATAATTCCAATTTTATTTCTGATTATTTCAATTTTATCTGTAAAGAAATTCATGAAGTCATTACTCTTGAGCTGTGACGTAATATCTGGTTCGGTTGAGGCTTTATTCCTAACCAATTTAGCCATAGTACTGAATAAACATCTAGGATGGTTGTGGTTATTTTCTATGAGTTTACTAAAATATGCTGACCTGGCAGCTTTGAGTGCATGTTTGTAGCTACAGACACTATCCTTCCATGCACCCTGAAATACTTCTAATTTTGTATTTTTCCACATGCGCTCCATTTTCCGAGCTGCTCTCTTGAGAGCATGAGTGTGATCATTGTACCATGGTGCAGGGCTTATTTCTTTAATTTTCTTTAATCGAAGTGGGGCGACAACATCAAGGGTGCTAGAGAAGACTGCATTTATATTTTTTGTTATTTCATCAAGTTCTTCTGGGCTTTGGGGTTTATTGAGTATATGAGATAGATCTGGAAGAGTATTAGTGAAGCTATCTTTAGTGGTCGAAAGAATAGTTCTACCTGAACGATAGCGTGGTGTAGATTGAGTAACATTAGCTGATTGCAGCATGCAAGAGACGAGGTAATGATCCGAGATGTCATCGCTCTGCTGCAGAATTTCTATATTATCAACATCAACTCCATATGAAAGAATTAAATCTAGCGTATGATTATGGTGATGAGTTGGTCCTGTTACATTTTGTCTGACTCCAAGAGAGTTGAGAATATCGATAAATGCTAATCCCAAAGTATCATTTTCATTATCTATGTGAATGTTGAAGTCACCAACAATTAAGGCTCTATCTACAGTAACTACAAGAGCTGATAAAAAATTAGCAAATTCACTAAGGAAATCTGAATAAGGCCCGGGTGATCTATACACTGTTACAAGGGTAAAGGACGACAGAGAATTTTTATTTATATTTGTATTTGACGGTGTCACATTAAGCATTATTAGTTCAAAAGACTTACATTTATATCCTGTCCTCTGAGTAACACCAAAATCTTCACTGTAAATTGTAGCAACACCTCCTCCTCGACCCTTCAGACGAGGCTCATGTTTATAACAATATCCTGGGGGAGTAGATTCATTTAAACTAATATATTCATCCGGTTTAAGCCAGGTTTCAGTCAAACAGAGCGCATCCAATCTATGATCTGTAATCATTTCATTGACAATTAGTGCTTTGGTAGAAAGAGATCTAATGTTTAGTAGCCCTATTTTTATATGATGTACATTTTTAATTTGTTTGTTTTGTTCACGTTTGACCTTAATCAATTTTTTTCTAAATGATTTAGTGAGGGTATTGTGTTTCGTAGTTCATGGAACAGACACAGTCTCTATGCGATATCTAGGTGATACAGTCTCTATGTGTTGTAGTTTATGTGACCTGTGTGACGTCTCAAGGCAGCTAGCAGACGTTCGGATTAACCAGTTTGTCTGCTTCCTGACCTGGGCCCCATTTAGTCAATTAATATCATTATTAAGTCTATGAGCCAAATTACTAGAGAGGAGAGCGGCACCTTCCCTGGAGGGATGGAGTCTGTCTCTCTTTAGCAGGTCAGGTCTACCCCAAAAACATTTCCAATTGTCTATAAATCCTATTTTATTCTGCAGACACCACTCAGACATCCAGCCATTCAGTGACACTAATCTACTATAAACCTCGTCACCACGACGAGCAGGGAGGGGACCAGAGGATATTACAGTGGCTGACATCGTTTTTGCAAATTTGCACACCTCTTTAACATTATCTTTAGTGATCTCCGACTGGCGAAGCCGGACATCATTAGTGCCGACATGGATAACAATTTTAGAAAATCTACGTTTAGCATTAGCCAGCACTTGTAAATTTGATTTGATGTCAGATGCTCTGGCCCCCGAAATGCAATTAACAATAGTGGCTGGAGTCTCTATTTCCACGTTCCTTACAATAGAATCACCGATTCTATTGTAAGGGCTCTTTCAATATGATTCTCAGTGGGTGTATCACTGAGTGGGGAGAATTTATTGGAAACCCTAACAGGAGCGGGAGAGTGGTGTCTCTTTGCTGAACGAGTATGCCGCCGAGACATCACCCAAATGCCCTGCTGCAGGGGCTGTATAACCGGAACCAAAGTGTGTGTGTTGCTGTCTGTACTGCCCGCATCCGAAACAGTATCTAACGGCTTCTCTTTCTCACTGACCTCTACTAGCGTTCGGATGCGAGTCTCTAACTCATTAACCTTCTCCGTCAGCCTGACTAATTCCTTACATTTATCACAAGTGAATCCCTCACTGCTGACGGAGGAGGCTATTTTAAACATGTGACATGCAATGCATGAACAAATAACATGAGCCGATGCCATGACTTACCGCAAATTGTTCGTTGTTCCTGAGCGGTGAGGGTTTTGAGATTGATTTGAATCCCTCACAAAATTGTTTGTTGTTGGTGGTGGTTGTTCTTGATAAGCGGTGCTTTGAGATCGATGCAATAATCTGTGTACCGCGGAGGAGAAAAAACGGGTGCGCGCTGAAAAAATGCACGCAGTTTAACCACGATAAAAATGGAATGCGGATACAGGTGGAATATGTGCGCAGTTGAATCCCGATAAGAGAATAATACGGGAAGACCCGATGCCTGCTTAAAAATGGCAGATGTTTAAGGATTAAAGGCTACAAACACAGACTCTAGCTAGGTGTCAGCAGCAACCGGTAAAATACACGCAGATGAAACAGGAGAAAAAGCGGAAGAATCTGAAATGCGGTAAAATGACAAAGGATATAACTATGAATGACGCGGTAAAATGACAAAGGATATAACTATGAACGATGACTATAATGTTGAACGTATGACAATAAGCAGTGCTAAGCAGGCCACAAACAAACTCTCGTGCAGCGTGCGTGCGTACTGTGCCGTCAGAAACAGGAAGTCCCTAGAGTCTTGTAACCACCTAAGTGAACTTCGCCTCCATGGCAGTGATCGATCGACGTACATAGCAAGATCCTACAAATCAGCAACAACACCACTTGCGGCTCAGATATGTAGTGTATTGAGATCATCAACAATGTAGCATATTACTGAAATTTTTATTGATGCATATTATACAGTAGTTGGTAATTTTCGATATATGTTACCAGTATGTTCTGCAAATAGCCCACATCTCTTTATTTTTATACAAAATTATGTCACTCTCTGAATTAAATGCGTAGTGTTGTGAGCTCATGGTACAACAATTTAGCATCGGACTGATTGAAATGTTTATCATTTCATTCTGCGTTCAATTTCGCATACTAATTGTTATAGTATGGCAGACCGTATGCAGTATGTTCTGTGAAGTATGCAATAAGCAGTATACTAGTTCTCTAATCCAAAGAGTCTCAGGCAATTAAAACTCCTGTCAATAAAGACTATTTAGACTTACACAATAAAGTCTAAAGTCTAAATACTTTCATTTTATTTTATACTTTAAGTTTTTTTCCCTCCCCAAATTATTTTAGCTATTTAGATAAATACTAATATATGTATGTTTTTTTTTATCTCTATTTAATCATTAAATAATATACAGTGTAATAATAATTATATATAATAATAGTATAATAATATTGCATCATAATATACATGAATATTCATACGTGGTACCATTTAAAAGATTAAAATCTGAAACTTTCTCAGAAATGTATCACTTTTGCATTTTCTACTTGTCTATGATCTTGCTTGGGTGAACAATCCAATGTTATGTCTCAGATGTCCAGAACAAAATATGCAGTCCAGCAGAAAACTCATGATAAACAAATCATTGGCAAAATAAGTTCTCGCCTATCAAAGATGAAGTTTTCTAGTGAGGATCTCAGCTTTCCAATGACACCTAGCTTAAGCTTGTAGTCCACTCAGAGGCCAAGATCTTTGAGGAAACAGTGTGTGATCATAAAATAGACTGAATGTCTATGAACGAGCACATGGCGAGTGTTCAGCTGCATTAGAGCATCATCCTGCTTTTCACATCTGTATATTGTGATGGAAAGTGATAGAGGAACATTTCTATTTCCTGGTACTTGCTGCCGTCTAGTGGAACGAACGAACACTTTTAACAGGGACACAGAGCAAACAGAGCCTGAATCACAGACTCTCAAAGACAAATCAAAAATGTATGTTCGTCGTAAGATTGGAAGCATATACCCTCATTTGATCTGACGTGCATATGGGTGATTCTTTTGTTTGTAGGACACGTCTGCTTCATTTCCAGAGGCCAGGCCAACTATTGCTTGCATCCAGAGTTCAGTGTCAGCTGATGGGAACGTGGCACAGGGGCTGTGCCTCTCCTCTGACAAGGGAGAGGAGGATCAGAGCGTGCTTCCACCCCTCAAACTGTCATCAGATTGCAGCGGCAGTGATTTCATGAAGTGGGCGGTGGCTTTCCTATAGCGCTCGGGTCACATGCAGAGCTCTGATTTGGCCAGCTGTCCTCTGGCAAATGGGCACGCCTCATCAGTTGGCACCCACTCTGCTTACATGAGCAGCGATAACGACTCTGAGTTTGAGGATGCAGATATGAAACAAGAGCTGCAGAAACTCAGAGAGAAGTGAGTAAAGAGACATGCACATTCATTCAATCAATTGTGTTTCAATGGCCCTGTGTACACCTGGTATAAACATTCATCATGTTACTGCATGATGATGTAGTGCAAAAAACTGTTGACCACCTGTGACAAATCACCCAAAATGGATGTTAAACAGATGTCCAATGAAAGGAGGTAGATGTGTGTTTGAGTGATTGACAAATAAGGTTGTCCAAGAGTTGAAAAGTGTGAGATCTTTTAAAAATCTATTTTAAAACAACAAGTTTGTAGAGTCTCTAGTTTGAGAAATAGACACCTCACATGTCCTCAGCTGACAGCTTCATTGAATTCTACCCGCTCAACACCAGTTTCATGTACAACAGCAAAGAGAAGACTCAGGGGTGCAGGCCTTATGGGAAGAATTGCAAATAAAAAGACACTTTTGAAACAGAAAAAGAAAAGGTTGGAGTGGGCAAAGATACACAAACACTGGACAACAGATAATTGGAAAAGAGTGTTATTAATGTCCTGACTATACATTGTGATCCGTTGAATGCCACTTTGGTGAATAAAAGTAGCAATATATTTCCATAAGAGCAAAATCTGTACATTATTCCAAACTTTTGGCAACAGTGTATGTAAAGTTATTGAATTAAATGTGAATTTACATATGTACATGACATATTTATTTACATTACGTGGCCTATAAACAACAAAAAAATTCCAATAATCATGTTCTTTTCAATTATGAGTCCAATCTTTTTCAAATCAATACCATATTTATTTAATTCACTTCTAGAAGCAATTTTTTTTATTGAGGAAATCAACAAATGAATGTAAGTTACTCCACCAAAATTATTGTTCATTTTTATATTCAGCAGTGTGCGATTTATATAGAGCAAGGGTGAGTTCTAATCGACAGTGATCCTCCCTATGCCCTATTCACTCAGCTCTGGACACTCTGAAGGGAGCATAGCATTACTGATTGACTTTGCTATCAGTCTTGTGGAAAGGCCCTTCATGAAAAAACAAATTATTCTTTCTTTGATTGGGGACTATCTTTCGAGTTGCAGGTGAAATGAGTGCGAACAATCATCTGTGTTCCGCAACTGCTTTCGGGTCGTTTCTGGTGCCCTCCTAGGGCTGCTTAGTCTGCGTATAGGGAGCATCGGTGCTGTCCATTTATAATTTATCATTTTATTTTGCATCATAACAGTCATAATTTAGTAATATATAATAATTTTCCACTTTGTCTCCGGCCCTCTGTCTTAAGCACTCAGTTTTAAACTCTCTGGCCCTTTAAGAGTTCAATGTAAACGCCCACCGTTCTGATTGGATAACATTGTGCAGTCCTTCCAATACAGCCATATTTGAAATGCAATCCGAAGGCAATGAACCAACTCCACAAGATCACAACATTTATAAAACTCAATTTCAATATTGACATACAGTATAACACACATCTAACACATTTTATCTGAATATATTAAACTGTTCACGCATCATAAACTATCAAACAGTCATGACCAGGGTTGTAACGGAAAGACCAATTCTTTGGCAACTTCACCGCTTACGTCAAACACAGAAGTGGTGGCAAAAACCATGCACAAAAAGCAGAGGTGGGTAGTAACATGCTACATTTACTCTGTTACATTTACTTGAGTAACTTTTGGGGGGGAAATGTACGTTTAGAGTAGGTTTAAAAGTGGGTAATTTTTACTCTCACTCAAGTAAATTTCGAATGAATTGTTTGTACTTTTACTTCTTTACAATGTGTGGCTTTACATTACTGGGTTTAATTTGAATTAATGTGTCATTTATTGAGAGATTATTGAATGGGACTTTTACGACAGCGGAGGTTCACAGCTACATGTGCTGTCACAGATTGTCACTCAAGTCGAGTCATAACCGCTGCAGCATCATGCTCTTCAAAGTGAAACACTTTCTTCGCTCCGTACAGTGAAAAAAGAATAGTTTTGTAAGCCCGTTTATCGGTCCAATGACGATCTCCAATAATACGGGTGAAGGTCTCTGCGCGTTACTGTCTTTCTTGTTACGCAACACAACAAGATTAAATGAAATACATATTCTCTTATGTATTACCTCGTTTATATCTGACTCCATAAATGAAAAAGGTTTTTAATGATATCTGAGCATCATTAAAAGTGAGCGAATGTTTGATTATTCTTTTAACTCCTTTAATTGTACTTTACCCGTTTAGATTAAGAAACTATGTCGCTTTGAGGTCCTCGCGTGTTTTTCTCTACACCGCGGGTCTCACGATCACAAGCGGTCAGTATTGGATCATCAAACAGAGGTAATTGCTATATACCTGAGATCGGTCACGTTCACGTATACACAATCAAATATACTTCAGTATAGCCCCATGGAATTGCACACACTTGAATGTAACTTAACGTTTTCTTCAGTAGAGGTCACGGCCACTATTACAGATGTAAGTTGACCAACATAACTTCTCTTATAATAGCTTTGGATTGGCCATATGTGGTTTCCCACGTACACTTATCTGGAGAAACATCAAATTAAAACAGAGGTAAGACACCCAGATTTAGATTGGTCAAGCAGCGTTTGCTGTTCTAAATGGAAATTCCCTTTTTGTCTTTGCAAACCAAGTACACTTGAATCGATGCCAATTATTAGTCGTCACTAATCTGACGCAGACTTGCGGTAACATACGAAACGTTTAATCTGTTTGGGAAACACAATGTCAGAGTCAGTCAGAATAAAATCAAATGTTGACAATTTATTGACCAGGTAACAATCAATTCATCAATTCCAATTAGACATTGATAAGTCAAAGTTAGACATTTTATCAAAACATAAGAAATTCGAATTGCAATCACCTGAAATAAACTACAAACAGTAAACTGTTTGGGATCGTCTGATTACAGAGAGCCCTGAGTAATGTGTTGCCTTTCCTTAAATACCCAAACCATGAACAAGGGAATTTGGGGAGTGGTTAGGTTTGGAAGTCCTGGGGACATACCTCATTAACATACAGGCAGGGATGGGACAGACCTACAGAATTATACAGCATTTGGCAAAGACCTTTGAAACTTGTGACTGATTAGGTCCTTTGATGTTTACAAAGAATATACCTAATCTGCATACAGCATGTGGTCCCTGTGGGAGATTTGGGAGGGACATGTCTCAAACAGAGTGCAGGATTTTGTTAAGTTCTCATATCTTAATGGAGATTTGGTTTTTCTGAAAAGGGAATGAGACAACCTTACCAGTCGCACTGCGACCTCTTGAATGATATCAAACATGTATGAACAGAAAACCTCTTATTACAGAAAAGGATGTCATTCTAAATTGCCCTTAGGTGAGATAGAGGTCAAAATGGGATTTGCGTTGTATGGTCCTTAGCAAGTAAGGAGTGTTATCTTGGGTGGAGATGTTCATCTGTGTGAGAGTTTTATGACGTTGGTTCTCGCAGAGTTCTTTGACTTTTACAACCTCTTGATGTCAGCCTTACAGTTTCATCATGCAATGCCTTCATTTAATATCAAGACAAGTTGATATTTCAAGATAAAACTTAAGGCAGCACATTGAGATAAGTTTTGGCTCTAATGATAAAGTGGGCTTTTCTGTGTAATGAGATGGTCATTTTCAGGGTGATTCTGTAAATATGGGCTCTTATGACATCTGTATTTAAGTGTATATTTTTAAATCAGTGCAGCAATATATCAGTGCAGTTTGTCCTGCACATCATAAGCAGTATTTACACATTTACCCCACACCCTTGCACTGGAAGCTACTTATGATTAACAGTGTAAATCCATGTAAACATCCATGTTAAGTGTAAATGCCTTTTGCTCTGCCGTTCACGTGATTGACAACTGGAGCACGAGCAGACAGCATATCTGCGCATGCACACAGAGGAGCGTGAGGAGATCATATGGCAAATGATATATATGTTAATATAAAAGTAAACACATTTTATCAAATGTACACTATTGTATTTATTTGTTATACTTTAGTATCTTTAAACTCCAATACAAGCTGGGTAGCATTTCTGTGCGAATAGCGCCCTCATCAGACCATAAACAGCACCAAAGTTATCATAACCTACATGCTATAACTAAATATTTAATTATCCACAGAATTATCATTTCCACTGAGCATTTCCGGAGTTAATATACTTAATTTTATTTATTTATATTTTGATGCCATATCTGTCACGAATTGCAGACAATGAAGGCAGACGAAGGTTGAGGATCCAAATGCAGCTTTCTTTATTATTAACAAAACAAAGGAAAACCCTCAGGGAGGAAATAAACATGAAAAGAGAACTCGGGCAGGGAACACAGACCAGGCTAACTACACTCACAAACATTCAACGAAAGACAAGGACTGAACCAAAAACCAGGATATAAATACACAAGGACAGGATGATTACAAATGATACACAGGTGAGCACAATGAACAAAATGGCAGTGATGATGACAGGTGGATACTGGGAAGTGTAGTTCTTTTAAACAATAGACTAGTGAGACAGTGGAGCTAAACAAGGGACAAAAGTGAAAACCACGGAAACAAAAGGGACAAAAATGGAAACCAAACGGGCAACGGTAAAACCAGACAAGGTAACCCTAACATAGCCCCCCTTCTAAGGATCGGATCCCAGATGATCCTAAAAGAAAAAACACCAAAAGACAAAAAGGAACCCACAGAAAACAAAATGATGGCACCGGGGGTACAGAGGGCAGGCAGGAAGTCCGAGGGGGCACAGAGGGCAGGCAGGAAGTCCAAGGGGCCACAGAGGGCAGGCAGGAAGTCCAAGGGGCCACAGAGGGCAGGCAGGAAGTCCTAGGGGGCACAGAGGGCAGGCAGGAAGTCCTAGGGGGCACAGAGGGCAGGCAGGAAGTCCTAGGGGGCACAGAGGACAGGCAGGAAGTCCAAGGGGCACAAAGGGCAAGGACAGGTTCAGGTGGTCTGGGAGCTGGCCACCGGGCAAGGATAGGTTCAGGAGGCCTGGGAGCTGGCCACAGGGCAAGGATAGGTTCAGGGGACCGGGGAGGAGGCCACTGGACAGGAACAGGGTCAGGGGGCCTGGGAAGAGGCCACAGGACAGGAACAGGGTCAGGGGGCCTGGGAAGAGGCCACAGGACAGGGGCCGGGTCAGGAGGCTTGGGAGGAGGCCACAGGACAGGGACTGGGTCAGGGGGCCCGGGAGGAGGCCACAGGACAGGGGCCGGGTCAGGAGGCCTGGGAGGAGGCCACAGGACGGGAACTGGGTCAGGGGGCCTAGGAGGAGGCCACAGGATAGGGGCCGGGTCAGGTGGCCTGGGAGGAGGCCACTGGACACGAACAGGGTCAGGGGCCCTGGGAGGAGGCCACAGGACAGGGGCCGGGTCAGGGGCCCTGGGAGGAGGCCACAGGACAGGGGCCGGGTCAGGGGCCCTGGGAGGAGGCCACAGGACAGGGGCCGGGTCAGGAGGCCTGGAAGGCTCTGAGGATGGAACCGAGGAAGGCTCAGGAGGCGGAGCCGAGGAAGGCTCAGGAGGCTTTGGGGGCAGAGCCGTAGGAGGCTCGGGAGGCGGAGCCGTAGGAGGCTCAGGAGGCTCTGGGGGCAGAGCAGTAGGAGGCTCGGGAGGCGGAGCCGTAGGAGGTTTGGGAGGTTCTGGAGGCAGAGCCGTAGGAGGCTCGGGAGGCGGAGCCGTAGGAGACTCGGGAGGCGGAGCCGTGGGACGTTCTGGAGGCTCAGGAGGTGGAGCCGTAGGAGGCTCTGGAGGCGGAGCCGTAGGAGGCTCGGGAGGCGGGGCCGTAGGAGGCTCGGGAGGTTCTGGAGGCAGAGCTGAGGGAGGCTCAGGAGGCAGAGCCGTTGGAGGCTCGGGAGGCGGAGCCCTGGAAGGCTCGAGAGGCGGAGCCCTGGAAGGCTCGAGAGGCGGAGCCGTAGGAGACTCGGGAGGCGGAGCCGTGGGACGTTCTGGAGGCTCAGGAGGTGGAGCCGTAGGAGGCTCGGGAGGTTCTGGAGGCGGAGCTGAGGGAGGCTCAGGAGGCAGAGCTGTAGGAGGCTCGGGAGGCGGAGCCCTGGAAGGCTCGAGAGGCTTGAGAGGCGGAGCCCTGGAAGGCTCGAGAGGCTTGAGAGGCGGAGCCCTAGAAGACTCGAGTGACTTGAGGGGCAGAGCCCTGGGAGGCTCGAGAGGCGGAGTTCTGAAAGGCTCGAGAAGCTTGAGAGGCAGAGCCCTGGGAGGCTCAGAAAGCACGAGAGGCGGAGCCCTGGAAGGCTCGAGAGGCGGAGCCCTGAAAGGCTTAAGAGGCTTGAGAGGCAGAGCACTGGAAGACTCGAGAGGCTTGAGAGGCGGAGCTCTGGAAAGCTCAGAAGGCGGAGCTCTGGAAAGCTCGGGAGGCTCAGAAGGCGGAGCTCTAGGAAGCTCGGAAGGCGGAGCTCTGGAAAGCTCGGAAGGCGGAGCTCTGGAAAGCTCGGGAGGCGGAGCTCTAGGAAGCTCGGGAGGCGGAGCTCTGGTAAGCTCGGAAGGTGGAGCTCTAGGAAGCTCGGGAGGTGGAGCTCTGGTAAGCTCGGAAGGCGGAGCTCTGGAAAGCTTGGGAGGCTCGGAAGGAGCTGACTCTTGGACGGGCACGACCGCTGGCGCTGGCTTTTGGACGGTCATGGCTACTGGTGCTGGCTCTTGGACGGTCATGGCTACTGGCACTGGGACGGACAAGACCACAGGCGCTGACTCAGGGACGGTCGAGGCTACAGGCGCTGGCTCAGGAGCGGTCGAGGCTACAGGCGTTGGCTCACTGACGTCGGAGGCTACAGGCGCTGGCTCACTGACGTCGGAGGCTACAGGCGCTGGCTCACTGACGTCGGAGGCTACAGGCGCTGGCTCACTGACGTCGGAGACGACAGGCGCTGGCTCACTGACGTCGGAGGCTACAGGCGCTGGCTCACTGACGTCGGAGGCTACTGGCTCGCTGGCCGTGGCAAGCGTGGGCTCTGGCTCGCTGGCCGTGGCAGGCGTGGGCTCTGGCTCGCTGGCCGTGGCAGGCGAGGGCTCTGGCTCGCTGGCTGTGGCAGGCGTGGGCTCTGGCTCGCTGGCCGTGGCAGGCGTGGGCTCTGGCTCGCTGGCCGTGGCAGGCAGAGACTGGGGAGCAGAAGCCTTTCCTCTTCTCCTCCTCCGCCGGGCGGACGAAGCTGGCAACACTGGCTCGTTGGCCGTGGCAGGCACGGAAAGCCCAGAGGCGGAAACCGGGATCGAGAGAGGTGGTTCCCCGGCGGCGAGTTCTCCCAAGACTAAACTCACATATTGTCTCCATGTGAGGTCTCCGGAGTTCGGCAATTCCCTCAGCTGGTATGTTGGTAGCCCGAGCTGGTAGATGGTCTTTAGGGATGCGTCGTCGAAGCCGGTGTGGGGGGCAACAGCGGAAAAGAAGTGGGAGAACTCGCAGATGGTCAACTCCGCCTGGGTCAGTTCCATGAGGTAAGCTGCTAGATCCATTTGTGATCTATCGTTCTGTCATGAATTGCAGACAATGAAGGCAGACAAAGGTTGAGGATCCAAATGTAGCTTTCTTTATTATTAACAAAACACAAAGGAAAACCCTCAGGGGGGAAATAAACATGAAAAGAGAACTCGGGCAGGGAACACAGACCAGGCTAACTACATTCACAAACATTCAACGAAAGACAAGGACTGAACCAAAAACCAGGATATAAATACACAAGGACAGGATGATTAAAAATGATACACAGGTGAGCACAATGAACAAAATGGCAGTGATGATGACAGGTGGATACTGGGAAGTGTAGTTCTTTTAAACAATAGACTAGTGAGACAGTGGAGCTAAACAAGGGACAAAAGTGAAAACTACGGAAAACAAAAGGGACAAAAATGGAAACCAAAGGGGCAACGGTAAAACCAGACAAGGTAACCCTAACAATATCAGCAGCAATGGCTATATTCATGGCAAAGACAACAGTGTTAAATTTTTTTTACAATAGTTTGACAGATACAAAAAATAAAAATAATAATAATATATATATATATATATATATATATATATATATATATATATATATATATATATATATATATAAATAACAGTGGTAGTAATAACAATTATATAGAGGTTTTCAATTTAGTATGTGAAAGGAATTCTAAAAGATTTCCTGGAGAGACCTTTTAAAAAATATATATTTTCTGAATAAAAGCATTTTCTAATATCATTTAGATATGAACATTCTATCAAAATATGTTTTCTACTCAAGAAAGTCTTACATAGATCACAAACCGGTTCCTCTTCCCCTTTCAATAAGTATGAATGTACATATTCAATATGGGTTTAACATCAGATGCTGGTATATTACATATTGTCATGTCCAACTGAAGTGCTTCCTTAGCCGCTTTATCTGCCTGTTCATTGCCAGCCAATCCCATATGACCTGTATCCATCAAAAGACAATATTAAAATAGAGTCCACTTGTCCTATTCTGCTAATAATTGCAGGGTGTTCTGTTTTCAGAGCTTGAGTGCTTGCAGGCAGGATTTAGAGTCTGTACAAATTAGAAAGTGATGTTGCTGTTCCTTTTCTATTTGTTCTAAAGCTAGTAATAATGCACAAGCTTCTGCTGTGAAAATGGCACATTTTCCTTTGTCCAGGAATACACCTGCCAAAATATTTGACCAATCACTTCTGCTGCAGATGCATGATTGTCTGACTCTGAGCCGTCTGTGTACACTGGTACATGAAATGGTAAGCTACATCTTATGTCCAGGAATTTCTCCTGGTAGATGTTTGGATGAATTATCTTTTTATTATACTGAGCCAGGTTCATAACGATAGTTGGATTTTTAATATTTCAGGGCGGTATAGGGCACAGATGTGTTGATGTTAGGATATCCAGATAAATGTCCATGTTCTCCAAGTGTGGTTTTATGCGAATTCCAAAAGGACTGATGTACCTGGGTCTGGCTTCATACAGGTGTGAATGCTGAGGATGAAAGACTGAAGGATATGCTGGGTTACTTTCATTAGCTTTTAGTTTAACTGCATAGTTAAGGGACAATTTTAGCCTTCTGTTATATAGTGAAGGTTCTCTTGCTTCCGTATACAAGCGTTGGATTGGAGAGGTCCTAAATGCTGTCTCAATCCTGTATGATGTACTGTGTCCAACATTTGAATATATGACTTCCTGGCAGATCCATAAACTGCGCTCCCATAGTCCATTTTTGATCGAACAAGTGTCTTATATAGTCTCAAGAGTACTTCACAATCTGCACCCCATTTGATCCTTGCCAACACTTTGATAATATCTGTTGCTTTGAAGCATCTATTCCGCAGCATTTTGATATGAGGGATGAAGGATAGTTTATTACCGAAAGTAAGTCCTAAGAATTTTGTCTCCTTTATGACTTTTATAGGTTCCCTTTCCAAAAAGAGTTCTGGCTCGAGCTGCACAGTTTTTGATTTAGAAATTAATTGTGTTTCTAATTAATGTGTAGTGTTGGAAACTCTAATTGATTCAAGTGAATCAGCTCGTTCAGATGGTTTGTGAACTCATTCACTAATTTGAGTCCTTGCACAGAAGACCCTGTGTGGCATTTAAAATATTTACTTTCTGCTGCTCATTGCTGCCTTTTTGACTCTGTTAGATGAATCCGGTTGTTTTCTGGTTGAATTGTTGTTTTTAGTGTAAATGTTTAAGTTTAATGCTGTCACTCGTAATTGTTCATTCATTCAGACATTCTTACAGATACGGCTCTGATTAAATGAAATCATCTGTGAGATATTCCCCTGTGTATTAGCTTCATTAGTGTATTAGTGTAGTAAGTAACTTGTGTAGCTGACTACTTTTTCAGAGTTGCAGCTTGACTGTGGTTTAAAGACGCACTCAGTAATTGTTTTTGATTTTATTGTGGTGACACCTGGTGGCATAGATGCTGCATCATACAAAAGCATTATTTTTTTTTTGTTGCAGATGTCATTGTAGAAACGCACTGTTCACACTTCGCCATGATTCATTTATTCCATGAATTAAAGCGGCCAATAACATTGGGATTATCAAGACTGAGTAGTATTTATCTGGGCATGTGATCTCAACATGTGAGGCGCTCTGTGTAAAATACACATTATAAAAGTTTTATAATGTTACTGATATAACTGGAGTTTTCATCTCATGTGAGTGCTCATGATTTGAGACAATAAGAGAAAATAACTTTAAGCTTCCCCAACACCGATCGCTCTGAAAGTCTCAGACTCTTGTCCCTCTGCAGGCATATGAAGGAGATCTCGGAGCTTCAGGTTGTTCAGAGAGGAGAGATCGAGCAGTTGTATTCTCGCTTGGGTTGTCCTGTGCTGCCCAGTGTGGGTTTTGTACATGCCATGCCTCCTACAGGCCGACGGAGAAGGGCCTCCAAACACATGCTGAAAGGAAGCCGACTGCTCAATCCCATGGTGCAGCAGCTCAAGAACACCAGGAACAGCAGCTCAAGTACGTATGCAAGCTTTGTGTGCCTGAATACTGGTTGTAGTATGAATGTTTTAAATGAGTCTGAAATGTATTTTCGTGATTTCATCAAAGGGCAAAATCTGAAGTCTTGGATGATGTTGTGTGACATGCAGCAGCTGATTAATTGTATTTTCAATTCATGTTAGCCTCTGATGAAGTTCAGACATTTTGGGTTGCAGATTTGCTGTGTGACAGCTGTCTAATGATGAGCAAAGCATAGTGTTTCTGGGTGTTTTTAAACTTTGGGTACTTTCAGCACTGTGGACTTCTAGAAAGTGAAGTTAAATCATGTTTCACACTCGTTAGTTGATTTAAATTGTGCATCACAGGAGATTTATGTCATTCATTTCCAGCTCGTGTCAAATTCTGTTTTGTGTTTAATAGAATTCTGTGCTGGAAATGATGCTGATGGAAATGACATTTTTAACACTTTAAAAAAACCGATCAACTTAATTTCATAACTAACATTTGACTTATCCTAAATACACACAATTCAATCATATTTTCACACTTTGTGTAATTTGGTAAAATGACAGCTTTATTAAAAACTCTAGTGCTCACTGGTCATATTTCACCTCAAGCGTGCTCTTCACTGACACTTTTATCCACTTTATTAACATCTAACATTTGAAAAAACGGATTTGTGGCAAAATTGTTTGTTGTGCTGGAAATGACGACACGACTGCAGGACAGTACAAATCTTTGATAATTGTTTACACAGATTAAATATGTTTATTTCACTCTTTGTTTAGATGATCATAGTTTTAAACATAATAATTTGTATTTTATAATTGATTTTCATGGTTTAATATTGAAAGTCTAAGTCATTTAAAAATTAACAAAATTAAATGATGAAGGCCTGGTAAAACAGTTTTAATGAGAACTTCATATAACAAAAAGAAAAACAAGTTTAAATCTGTTTGTTTTAGTAAATAAAGTGCCATTTTAAACATCTGAGCGATTTATCACGAAGCAGCTCGCTGTTAAACACCACGACCACTGACACGAGCGCTCGTTTTTCATTAAAATCCCAGTAAAATTGACTCTCAGAGGGAGTTATGATGAAAATAAGATGCATTTTTGAACTGTTCTGAGACCAGTGCAGACAGACAGCACACTGGAGGTTAAGTCATGCACTAAATGGGGAGCAAGGGTGCATCCTATATCTCTCCTATAACTGTTCTGAGACCACTGCAGACAGACAACACACTGGAGGTTAAGTCATGCACTAAATGGGGAGCAAGGGTGCATCCTATATCTCTCCTATAACTGTTCTGAGACCAGTGCAGACAGACAACACACTGGAGGTTAAGTCATGCACTAAATGGGGAGCAAGGGTGCATCCTATATCTCTCCTATAACTGTTCTGAGACCAGTGCAGACAGACAGCACACTGGAGGTTAAGTCATGCACTAAATGGGGAGCAAGGGTGCATCCTATAGCTCTCCTATATCTGTTCTGAGACCAGTGCAGACAGACAGCACACTGGAGGTTAAGTCATGCACTAAATGGGGAGCAAGGGAGCATCCTATAGCTCTCCTATATCTGTTCTGAGACCAGTGCAGACAGACAGCACACTGGAGGTTAAGTCATGCACTAAATGGGGAGCAAGGGAGCATCCTATAGCTCTCCTATAACTGTTCTGAGACCAGTGCAGACAGACAACACACTGGAGGTTAAGTCATGCACTAAATGGGGAGCAAGGGTGCATCCTATATCTCTCCTATAACTGTTCTGAGACAAGTGCAGACAGACAGCACACTGGAGGTTAAGTCATGCACTAAATGGGGAGCAAGGGAGCATCCTATAGCTCTCCTATATCTGTTCTGAGACCAGTGCAGACAGACAGCACACTGGAGGTTAAGTCATGCACTAAATGGGGAGCAAGGGTGCATCCTATATCTCTCCTATAACTGTTCTGAGACCAGTGCAGACAGACAGCACACTGGAGGTTAAGTCATGCACTAAATGGGGAGCAAGGGTGCATCCTATATCTCTCCTATAACTGTTCTGAGACCAGTGCAGACAGACAGCACACTGGAGGTTAAGTCATGCACTAAATGGGGAGCAAGGGTGCATCCTATATCTCTCCTATAACTGTTCTGAGACCAGTGCAGACAGACAGCACACTGGAGGTTAAGTCATGCACTAAATGGGGAGCAAGGGTGCATCCTATATCTCTCCTATAACTGTTCTGAGACCTCTGCAGACAGACAACACACTGGAGGTTAAGTCATGCACTAAATGGGGAGCAAGGGAGTATCCTATAGCTCTCCTATAACTGTTCTGAGACCACTGCAGACAGACAACACACTGGAGGTTAAGTCATGCACTAAATGGGGAGCAAGGGAGTATCCTATAGCTCTCCTATAACTGTTCTGAGACCACTGCAGACAGACAGCACACTGGAGGTTAAGTCATGCACTAAATGGGGAGCAAGGGAGTATCCTATAGCTCTCCTATAACTGTTCTGAGACCACTGCAGACAGACAACACACTGGAGGTTAAGTCATGCACTAAATGGGGAGCAAGGGTGCATCCTATATCTCTCCTATAACTGTTCTGAGACCAGTGCAGACAGACAGCACACTGGAGGTTAAGTCATGCACTAAATGGGGAGCAAGGGTGCATCCTATAGCTCTCCTATAACTGTTCTGAGACCAGTGCAGACAGACAGCACACTGGAGGTTAAGTCATGCACTAAATGGGGAGCAAGGGTGCATCCTATATCTCTCCTATAACTGTTCTGAGACCAGTGCAGACAGACAGCACACTGGAGGTTAAGTCATGCACTAAATGGGGAGCAAGGGTGCATCCTATATCTCTCCTATAACTGTTCTGAGACCACTGCAGACAGACAACACACTGGAGGTTAAGTCATGCACTAAATGGGGAGCAAGGGAGCATCCTATAGCTCTCCTATAACTGTTCTGAGACCACTGCAGACAGACAACACACTGGAGGTTAAGTACTGCACTAAATAGGGAGCAAGGGAGCATCCTATAGCTCTCCTATAACTGTTCTGAGACCAGTGCAGACAGACAACACACTGGAGGTTAAGTCATGCACTAAATGGGGAGCAAGGGTGCATCCTATATCTCTCCTATAACTGTTCTGAGACCAGTGCAGACAGACAGCACACTGGAGGTTAAGTCATGCACTAAATAGGGAGCAAGGGAGCATCCTATAGCTCTCCTATAACTGTTCTGAGACCAGTGCAGACAGACAACACACTGGAGGTTAAGTCATGCACTAAATGGGGAGCAAGGGTGCATCCTATATCTCTCCTATAACTGTTCTGAGACCAGTGCAGACAGACAGCACACTGGAGGTTAAGTCATGCACTAAATGGGGAGCAAGGGTGCATCCTATATCTCTCCTATAACTGTTCTGAGACCAGTGCAGACAGACAGCACACTGGAGGTTAAGTCATGCACTAAATGGGGAGCAAGGGTGCATCCTATATCTCTCCTATAACTGTTCTGAGACCAGTGCAGACAGACAGCACACTGGAGGTTAAGTCATGCACTAAATGGGGAGCAAGGGTGCATCCTATATCTCTCCTATAACTGTTCTGAGACCACTGCAGACAGACAACACACTGGAGGTTAAGTCATGCACTAAATGGGGAGCAAGGGTGCATCCTATAGCTCTCCTATAACTGTTCTGAGACCACTGCAGACAGACAGCACACTGGAGGTTAAGTCATGCACTAAATGGGGAGCAAGGGTGCATCCTATATCTCTCCTATAACTGTTCTGAGACCACTGCAGACAGACAACACACTGGAGGTTAAGTCATGCACTAAATGGGGAGCAAGGGAGCATCCTATAGCTCTCCTATAACTGTTCTGAGACCACTGCAGACAGACAACACACTGGAGGTTAAGTCATGCACTAAATGGGGAGCAAGGGAGTATCCTATAGCTCTCCTATAACTGTTCTGAGACCACTGCAGACAGACAGCACACTGGAGGTTAAGTCATGCACTAAATGGGGAGCAAGGGTGCATCCTATATCTCTCCTATAACTGTTCTGAGACCAGTGCAGACAGACAGCACACTGGAGGTTAAGTCATGCACTAAATGGGGAGCAAGGGTGCATCCTATATCTCTCCTATAACTGTTCTGAGACCAGTGCAGACAGACAGCACACTGGAGGTTAAGTCATGCACTAAATGGGGAGCAAGGGTGCATCCTATATCTCTCCTATAACTGTTCTGAGACCAGTGCAGACAGACAGCACACTGGAGGTTAAGTCATGCACTAAATGGGGAGCAAGGGTGCATCCTATATCTCTCCTATAACTGTTCTGAGACCAGTGCAGACAGACAGCACACTGGAGGTTAAGTCATGCACTAAATGGGGAGCAAGGGTGCATCCTATATCTCTCCTATAACTGTTCTGAGACCAGTGCAGACAGACAGCACACTGGAGGTTAAGTCATGCACTAAATGGGGAGCAAGGGTACATCCTATATCTCTCCTATAACTGTTCTGAGACCAGTGCAGACAGACAGCACACTGGAGGTTAAGTCATGCACTAAATAGGGAGCAAGGGAGCATCCTATATCTCTCCTATAACTGTTCTGAGACCAGTGCAGACAGACAACACACTGGAGGTTAAGTCATGCACTAAATGGGGAGCAAGGGTGCATTCTATATCTCTCCTATAACTGTTCTGAGACCAGTGCAGACAGACAGCACACTGGAGGTTAAGTCATGCACTAAATGGGGAGCAAGGGAGCATCCTATAGCTCTCTATAACTGTTCTGAGACCACTGCAGACAGACAGCACACTGGAGGTTAAGTACTGCACTAAATAGGGTGCAAGGGAGCATCCTATAACTCTCCTATAACTGTTCTCAGACCAGTGCAGACAGACAGCACACTGGAGGTTAAGTACTGCACTAAATAGGGCGCAAGGGAGCATCCTATAGCTCTCTATAACTGTTCTGAGACCAGTGCAGACAGACAGCACACTGGAGGTTAAGTACTGCACTAAATAGGGTGCAAGGGAGCATCCTATAACTCTCCTATAACTGTTCTCAGACCAGTGCAGACAGACAGCACACTGGAGGTTAAGTACTGCACTAAATAGGGTGCAAGGGAGCATCCTATAACTCTCCTATAACTGTTCTGAGACCAGTGCAGACAGACAGCACACTGGAGGTTAAGTCATGCACTAAATAGGGAGCGAGGGAGCATCCTATAGGTCTCTACGCAGTTAAGTGCGTTCACTCCTAAAATCTGATGAAAAGTTCAGTTTCAGGTTTGAATCAGAATGAATTATGCAAATGTCTGTTTGATAAAATGCTTCAGCAGTTTCTATCACTTGTTTGATTGACAGTGTAAAGAAACATTGTCACATAAAAGTCAAATCATTTTTATTTGTGTCATTTTTTTCATTTGTTTCCAGAAAATCGTCTGTAACGTCTCAAAAACAGGAATAATCATCACTCCTGCACACATTATAAACTATTTGATGAAAACAATCAGACTTTCTATAGCTTGAAATTACCCGCTGTTCACATACGTGGAGATCAAGTTTTAGGAAAACTATTTGCTCAAGAATAATTTTTTTTGCTTGTTTATTTGGTGCTATTAGTTACAAATCAAAAAGGAAATGGAAGATGCACACAGCCCTCACACGGGAGTCTCTGGAGGATATATACAGTCTATATACTGCATGTATACTGTGTGTATGTATGTGTATATATATATATATATATATATATATGTGTGTAATTTCCACAATGACATCATGCAATTATTGTGCATAATATGAAAATACAGATCTTATTTGCATTTTTTGCATTGATTAAGTATTTCTGTTGTCACACATAACACGTCCGAGTGATGTAAAGTGATCATTTTAACGCATTACATCATTCTGTAACATTTCTCAAGATGGTGTTTAGTGCAGTAATCTCAGTTCATAACCGTCCTGTGACTGTTCAATAGCTGAGGCATGCTCCAGTGTTTTGGGTTCTCCAGCCAAAAGTTACATTTACATTTATGCATTTGGCAGACGCTTTTATCCAAAGCGACTTACAGTGCACTTATTAAAGTTCAGTTCTGGGTGACAGTTCTGTGGGCTCCAGCACCACCACACTGAGTCCTGAATCAGAACCACTAGAGCTGGTCCAAACCCAACAGCCCTGCTCACTGAAGAGCTCTCTGTCCTCAGACAACATCTACAGCCCCAACACACAAGGTAAACACACATACACACTGCTGTCGTTAAGGTGGTGTACATATTTAATGGTCGGTTCAGACAATTGTGGTCTGATTAATGTGTACACGTGCTGGACGAAGCCTAGCTACATTTGTGGTCTCTAAGACTGTTATTCTGATTTCACAAAATTGTACAATATAAGGCATTTACATGACATTTTCAAAAGACACAGTTTGTACAAACTCTTAGTACCCGCAACAAACTCACGTCATTGGTTGAGCCAATGTTGGGATGTGCCACAGAGCCACAGCGTTTACTCTTTTCTGAGGAATAAACCTCTGAATGGTTACTTTGAGTTACTCTGCAAAAGCTTGAATAAAAACGGCATGCTTTAACTTAAACTTTGTAAACATTTTGCATTTAGAAAAATCACAAACCAAGGCCAATCATAACATACATGATGTTTAATGTTAAATGAGATTTTGGACCGTTGAGATTTCAATGTGGGCAGGGCTAGAGGTCAGGCGTCTTCACTGGAAGAACTTGCTGGATTTGCACAAATTTTCTGAGGCTTGTGAATAGAATCTTTGGATGATGTTCAGCTGGTTTGTTTAAATGAGATGTCCGTATAATTGTGGATGTATATAACAGAAGTTTTAGACCGTTAAAGTTACTAAGAAGTGTTAAAAGTGTGTCAATCATGAGCTCGTGCGCATCTGATTACTGCAGTACTGTTTAAATGAGTCTTTGTTGCACGTCGGTCTATAATTGTCATAACACGATGGCACATAACAACAAAACAAACAGAGATTTTCACTCCTTCTCGTACAAGCAGGTGATTTTGGCACCTTGCAAAACTAATCTACTGAATGGGAACATTTATTGGCCGATGCTAATAATGGAAAAAAAGAAAAGTGTTATATATATAAAAACTTGAACTCTCATTGAATCATGTTAGCATATCTGTATCACAGAAGTTTCATGGTGAAATGAACACCAGAGGTGTTTTATTCACAAGTCATGAGTGAAATGTCAGATTATCAGTTCATAAACACTTACTTATCACCCTGTTCATCACACAATGTTATCTTATGATATCTGAACACTTTTACTACAGCGCATGACTCATTTTAACATTTGCATTACATAATCATCTACATATACAAGCTTGTTCGAGTGTGATTAAATTGTGTGTTAGCTCGACTGATAGATCGTTGCACTTGTGATGTAAAGGAGCGGGGTATGAGTCCTGAAGAACACGCCAGTCCACACGTGAACTCAAAGTGTCATAGAAGCACCACAAAATGATGCAATAGTGTTTTTCATCTCTCATTTGCTTTAATGACACTATCGGTTAGGTTTAGGTTTAAGGTTTAGGGTAGGGAGGTCGGTTTTGTTGATTTAAACTCAATAGTGCATTAATCTTAAAAACCTCATCTGTTTAGAAGAACATTTAACTCACTTTTAATGCCACACAGTGGACATTTCACCTCAGAACTGCTGTGATACTGTATGTGTAATGATTTTCCTGAGATCAAGCTGAAATGAAGCCTATTTTTAGGATCATTAAGAGTTTTTTAACTTGACATTTAAGCACAATTCAAGCAATTATTTCAGTTTCAAGTATGCACATTGCTTTAAAAAAAAAAGAAGACTTACTCCATGCCATTTACTTGTGTGCCTAGTCGAACATCTATTGTCTTGAATCTAGTGAATTTTCTGCACCACTATCTGCACCAATCACAAAAATAAATTAGTTAATTTAGTTAACTCTGTGGACCCACAAAAATAGTTTTCACTTAAAAAGTCCCTGGATCAGGCATATGAGAACATTTGGGTTGCAAATTAGCACCCCCTAGAGGTAACTGGGTAGAAATATTTATTTGAATATAAAAGTCTTTAACATGGCACATAAATGGAGAGTCATAAATCAAATGAAAGCTCTCATTCTCAGAAATGTGACTATTTGGGCTGGGTATTGTTAAAAATATATATATATATCGATACCGATACAATACTTCCTAAACTATACCTTTTTCGATACCAATTTTATGAAATCTGTTTTATCAAGATTACAAACGTTACCTCAAAACAAAACGTAGATTTTATTTTTTCAGTTTGTTGACTTTTTTTTACAGACTCAAAGACTCTCCTGAGCCTTCTGGTCTCCTCATGTCAGGGTCGGCAGAGGCTGTAACATTAATATGAATAGGAAAAAAAACAAGAAAGCTAAACTGTTAATTCAGTCAACCCTAAGGATAAGTACGGTTTAACCGATAATTAGTTTAATGTGAGTTAAACTTGATCAGTTACTGTCAACCTTAAAGCATGTTTAGCATGTTTAGCTAGATATCTATAGCCATACATCCAAACAATATCTAAGGTAATGTAGGTCCCAGTTTAAAGGTCCGTGCACAGAAACATTCATTTAACAAGTACACAAGCATGTACAAGTTAGCCGATTTTGTTTGTTGGTTTGTTTGCTAAACGTTAACCTTTCCTGTCGGAGTCCCAGTCATAGCGCCGCTGCATTCATCAGTAGTTTGGGAGGAGGACTCGTGGTGGGCATGTTAAAGGAAGCTCTGTGGCAGGAGGATGCTGAGAGGATGACCGCACCGGCTCGGACTTCTTGCAGTAGAAGACGAAGCAACTTTCTGGTCTTGAGTTTATTCCGTGCACTGTCAAGTGCTTCATCAGATTTGTGGTGTTGCCGGTCTTGGCAGCAATTATTTTGTTACAAATATTGCATCGCGCGCTGTTGGCATCAAGCCTGGTGAAATGTAGCCACACATCTTTTACATTTATGGGTGTTGAGACCCATTCAAACCACAGCCTCACATGTGAGCTGCTTCTCTGGGCGTAACCGGCATTAACCGTAAGCCTAGTCCACTCAGAGGCCGAGAAATTCAATAAAACAATGAGGGTGATGCATAAACTGAAAACTAGACTGAATGTCTATGGACGAGCACATCTGTGAGTGCTGAGGTACGTTAGAGCGCCACCTACATTTCAGATCTATATATTGTGATGGAATGTGATAGAGAGCAAAAAAAATTTGTTTCTAGCGTTTGTTGCAATCTAGTGGAATTACAAATATTTTCAAAGTTAGATAGTCAACAGAACCAGAATTACAAAACATTTAAAAAAAAAAAAAAAAAAGATAATAAATGATTTTTTCATCCACCGTAAGTGTGTGAATGGTGAGCTTTTAAATTTGAGTGTGAAAAATTGCAGGCAGTAGCCCAAAAATGTATCAGAATTTAATGAGTTAATATTTCTAAAACAGATTGCAGAACACTCCTCCGTCTCCCATTGGTTGTACAAACAGGTAGCCCCACCCCACACACACCATTGGTTGAGTCAGTGTTGTTGTGCCAGGCTTGACAGGCTGTATATACAAAGCACATAATGCCACAATGTTACACTTTAAATTGAAATCTACACACAAAAGGCTCACTTAAAGTTGTCTCTGTGTATTAAGCTGAGATGGGAAAAAGTATTTTAACTTTGATGTGATTGGCATACATTCACTACAGTTTACTGTCATTGTTGACTTTGTGCAGTCAGAGGTGTGTGAATGATAGCAATATGTATAAACACAACAAGCTGTTGCTCATGTGAACAGATGTGGGTATTTTACTGGAAAAGCTAATACAGAAATTGAATACAGGTTTCATGTGTGAAAGTGGCTAATGATACAAAGCCACATGAACATTAAACGCTTGACCCGTGTTGTGTGTGCTGATATAATGCATGTCTGATCAGACCGCTGCCTGCTGTTACACCTCTCTCTCTCTCTCTCTCTTTCTCTCATATTCATCTGTTCACAGGCTGGACCATTTACCACCAAACATCCGAGCGAGTCACCTATACATCTAGTAGCAAACTGCGCACTAGATTCCATTCCTTTTCTCCTCTTTCTTTCTGCATGTCTCGACTCATTTAATTTTCATTTTCCTCTCACCTCCATGAACACACACTTATGCCCATTTCATTTCCATGTCAGATGGCACTTTCCATGAATAGATTGCAAAATTATTAAATATGTAATACATTATTGTAGGTTTATTTTGACCTCCTGAGGTTGACGATTGACCAGAGGTTGTCCTCCTGAAGATTTCTGAAGCACCTAAATGAAACAATTCTTAATTTTTGTTTTTAAGGCCTGTTACCAAAATTTGGGACATGTGTAAATATGAAATATTATAGTAGTTTAAAACCCTGATTTGTTGTTATTTATTAACAAAACAACAAAAACAAATTTATTGTAACAGGGTGAAAATCATGAATTCGATATAAAGATTATGACACTGTTGTGTGATTTTAATTGTTGAATACAGACAGTTGAAGTGTTTAAAACTACCCACTATTCATGTTCATTGATTCATATCACATATAATACTCCTCACAACAACAACAACAACAAAAACATGGGACTTGTGGCTCTAATACTTAAAAAGTAATGGGACACCAAAGTTGTACCCTGTTCATGGAAAGTAGCAGATGTCTTCAGGTCCCGGAGTTTCTTCTCATTTCTCCTCTGTATGCTTTATGCTGGGCTGCAACTTTAATAACATGAGCCGTGTCTTCCATGGCCATTCTCGGCCTCACGCCTGAAGCAGAGAGAGTGTGTGTGGATGTGTCTGGCAAAGCCTTTGTATCCTCTATATCTGTGCGTTATTTCCTTTCCTAATGTCTCTCCATGTAAAAGCCCAATGCCAGAATAAGATGATGATTGGAGGTTTTCACGTGTTTGGAATCAAAAGACCAGCATTACAAGGGCAGGAGCTGGTTGCTATGGAGACCATCAGGGCTGTATTCATTTTTTTACCTCCTGTTATTTGGCTGTCACTTGCATGAGTCTAAAATGTCTCTGTCCCAGAAGTGTGTTATGTTTACACTTTGTTTCTGTTACATTTCACTTTTAGTGTTTTGTTTCTCTAGATAAAGGTTGATTTTTGGTTCTGTTTGTTATGTATTATAATGGGTCAAATATGTAATTTGGAAATTCTGCAAAATGTCAATTTTTTTATGCTTGTCTTATATATTTAGTCTCCTTTTTGTCAGAATGATAATATTTAGTAATAATATTTTTAATAAATTAAAATATTAGTGATTAATATAGTGACGTATTTAAAAATATTTTAGGCTGCCGATTTAACATGTTAATGTAAAAAGTAAAGCGTAAAAAATGAACACAATTAATCATGCCCCCAACTCGTACATTATTTCTGTAATATAGAACCATCCAAGCATCGGAGCATTTCAAGTTTGATGTCGGTCCTTGATGTTTTAGTGAATCTGTGTCAGTAGGGGGCAGTCAGCGTGACTCCAGCTGTACAGAAAACCAACGAGAGCAGCACAGTCTTCCATCTCCAGACATGTTTTTCAACATTTGAAACTACATTTACCTTGACACAGCGTCCTAAAATCCAAGCGCTTATGACTAGAGATGCTGAAAACTAGTGAGACGCTCCAAACACGTCCGTCTGATGCACGAGTACAAAGACCAACAATTCAAAATCGAACAGAGGGAAGTCAATAATAGTGTTATGATCAATGATATAGAAATAAAACAAGCAGTATTTTGACTTTTTTGACACCTGTTGTTTTGTTCAAGTCAAGTGGTTTTTATTGTTTTTTTGTCGTTAAACCATATGCAGTTAGTACAGTACACAGTGCAACTCAGGAAATGTGTGCGTGTGTGTGTGTGTGTCAGTCCAGTCCCTGAATAATGAGGAGTCTGATGGCTTGGGGGAAGACGCTGTTACTCAGTCTGGCCGTGAGGGCCTGAGTGTACCTCTTGCCAGACGGCAGGAGGGTAAAGAGTTTGTGTGAGGGGTGTGTGGCGTCGTCCACAATGCTGGTTGCTTTGCGGATACAGTGTTTTTTGTAAATGTCTTTGATGGAGGGGAGAGAGATCCCGATGATCTTCTCAGCTGTCCTCACTATCCTCTGCAGGGCTTTGCAGTCTGAAATGCTGCAAGTCCCAAACCAGGCAGTGATTCAGCTGCTCAGGAAGCTCTCAATAGTCCTTCTATAGAATGTAGTGAGGGTGGGGGTGGGAGATTTAATTTCCTCAGCCTTTGAAGAAAGTAGAGACGCTGCTGGGCTTTCTTGGTAATAGAGCTGGTGTTGAGGGACCAGGTACCAAGTTACCAAGTAATTTGGTGCTCTTGACGATCTCCACAGAGGAGCCGTTGATGTTCAATGGAGAGCGGTCACTCTGTGCTCTCTTAAAGTCAACAACCATCTCTTTTCAGAGACAGTTTGTTGGCTCTACACCAGTCCGTTAGCCGCTGCACCTCCTCTCTGTATGCAGACTCGTTGTTCTTGCTGATGAGACCCACCACGGTCGTGTCATCGGCGAACTTGATGTGGTTGAGCTGTGCATTGCTGCACAGTCGTGAGTCAGCAGAGTGAACAGCAGTGGACTGAGCACACAGCCAGGGGGGCCCCAGTGCTCAGTGTGGTGGTGGTGGAGATGCTTTTCCCAGTCCGGACTAACTGAGGTCTCCCAGTCAGGAAGTCCAGGATCCAGTTTCAGAGGGAGGTGTCCCGGCCCAGCAGGTTCAGCTTTCCAATCAGGTGCTGAGGAATGATTGTGTTGAATGCTGAGCTGAAGTCTATGAACAGCATTCGAACGTATGAGTCCTTTTTATCTAGGTGGGTGAGGGCCAGATGGAGGGTGGTGGCGATGGCATCGTCTGTTGAATGGTTTGTATGATATTCAAACTGCAGTGGGTCTAATGAGGGGGACAGCTGGGTCTTAATGTGCCTCATGACGAGCCTCTCGAAGCACTTAATGATGATGGGTGTGAGTGCGACGGGACGGTAGTTGTTGAGGCAGGACACTGAAGACTTGAACATGTCGGTAAGAACATCTGCCAGCTGGTCTGCACATCCTCTGAGCACCCTGCCAGGAAGGTTGTCTGGTCCAGCCGCCTTCCGTAGGTTGCCTCTACATAGAGTTTTCCTCACATCAGCCATGGTAAGACAGAGCACCTGGTCGTTGGGAGGAGGGGTGGTCTTCCTCGCCACCACATCGTTCTGCACCTCAAACCGAGCGTAGAAGTCGTTCAGTGCATCTGGGAGGCATCTTTGTCACAGGCAACTGATGTTGTCCTGTAGTTGGTGATGGCCTGGATGCCCTGCCACATGCGCCGCGTGTCGCCACTGTCCTGGAAGTGACTGTGGATTCTCTGGGTGTGTGCGCGCTTTGCCTCTCTGATGGCCGGGGACAGTTTGGCCCTCGCTGTTCTTAGGGCAGCCTTGTCGCCTGCTCTGAAGGCGGAGTCTCAGGTCCTCAGCAGCGCACGCACCTCCGCTGTCATCCACGGTATCTGGTTGGACTTGCTGATGTAGCTGGTTACTGATGCTGTGTATTCCTCCTAGTTGGTAGAGTCACCATATGTTGCAGCCTTACTTAACATGTGCCAGTCAGTACACTCAAAACAATCCTGAAGAGAAGAGATGGCTCCTGCTGGCCAGGTTTTCACCTGCTTCTGGAGCAGTTTTGTGCATCTGACGAGCGGTCTGTATGCTGGAATTAGCATAACAGAGATGTGGTCTGAGTAGCCGAGGTGGGGCGGGGCTCCGCCCGGTACGCCCTGGGATGTTTGTGTAAACAAGATCAAGCGTGTTCGCCCCTCTTGTTGCAAAGTCCACATACTGATGGAATTTAGGGAGCACTGTTTTGAGATTCGCATGGTTGAAATCTCCGGCGACAATAAACAGTCCATCAGGGTGAGCATTCTGCAGTTCGCTCATAGTCCCATAAAGTTCACAGAGCACCTTGTTATGACACTTTAGTGTTTTTCTTGTCTGCTGCTATAATTTATGATGTATTGAATTATTATGTTAAATGACGTTACACATAATATCATATTTAGAATGTAATTATTATTTGGTTATTATTAATATTTGGTAATTATTATAGGAGTTGGTAAACAGATCCCTCTGTCCCCCGGTGGAGGGCCGGGAAGAGAAACCTTCAGTTAAAGGTACTTTCTTTTTGCACGTTTTTTACTAACAGGGCAATTTCCTCTTTCTGGGTCACCTGGCCCGGAGATGCTGTTCTCACGGCACTCTGCCGCCACACCTCAACAGTCCCGGCACGCTGGACGTGGACCCTCCGCCCTCAGCCCCACGACTGTTCCCCGGCCGGCCGGATCTGACGAGTCCAGAGGACGCCGCTACTGGACCTCCTCCTCAGTCACTAACCCGCCCCCTGCCAGGTGTGCTTTGAGTCCTTTCTCAGCACTAGAGCCTCGGGACGCGTCCTTGCCTCCCGACGCCGTACTACCTGCTCCGCCCCACTGCGAAGCCCCGCCGGTTACGTCAAAAGTTATCGTCCCCTTAGCGCCCCCAGCACGGAGCTTGGATGCGTGTCTTGGACTTGCCAAGTCCATCCGACTCGGTTACACAATTCAGTTTGCCAGGCCTCTGCCCCCTTCATGGGCATCCGCTTTACCGCAGTACACGGCAAATACGGCAAATCTCTGTGTGAGGAATCGTCTCTTACTTAAAGACGCGATAGAGCCTGTCCCTCCAACTAAGATGAAGAAGGGTCCCTACAGCCCTTACTTCATCGTACCCAAGGAAGCGCGGTGGCTTATGACCGATCTTGAACTTATGAGTTTTCAACCAGGCTTTGCGCAAACTCCCGTTCAAAAAAAATGCTCACGTCGTCTCCTCCTTTTGAGCCAGCAGCGGTTGCTGTGTGTCACTCACATCCCCGGCAAACTCAATGTGATGGTGGATGCGCTGTCAAGACAACGCTTGCCCAGCGGAGAGTGGAGGCTTCACCCCCAGTCGGTCCAGCTGATTGGGAATGATTCGGCAAGGCCCAGGTAGATCTGCTTGCCTCCCGAGAGACCTCCCACTGCCCGATCTGGTATGCCCAAATAGAGGCTCCCCTCGGGCCAGATGCACTGGCACACAGCTGGCCCGCGGGGCTGCGCAAGTACGCATTTCCCCCAGTGAGCCTTCTTGCATAGGTGCTGTGCAAGGCCAGGGAGTGTGTTTAGAAGTCAATATATTGTTTGTTTTATTCCCATGAAATTGAAACTAACCATTCACTGGGCTGCAGTCCTGTTTACCATTGAATTCTTCAATCTGTCTGAGGTAGTCTTTTTTTCTCACTAGACATGTTCTTGCATCTGACTTTTGGAGCGTCTCACTGTGCCTTTTTGATTTTCATTGTCTCCTGCCATAAACACTTTGTTTTAGGACGTTGTGTCAAATTAAATGTAGCTGTTTTGAGACCCCTGCATCTTTGTATTTGTTTTGTATTTTACCTTGTGTAGTTTTGTTCATGTGTTTTAGACTAAGGGCATATCATACTAACATGTTGGCATCTGCCGAATTTTGCTATCATAATTATGCATGATTATATTAATTATGACCCCCCCCCCCCCGCTCTCTGCAATATATCTGTGATCCACCTGTTGAGAATTAGTCCAGTAGTGTCCAAGATTAACTTTTACCAAATATTTGCATGAAAATATTGCAGTCTTTATCTTCCCTGGAAAACTGACTGAAAATGTTGATGACGTCATCATGTCCACAGCGGCGAAGACAAAGTGTTCTCGAATAAAATTAACACTCCACTGGTGTATACAATAAATACATTTTAATAATCCTTACAGTACATAAAATAATATGTATATAAAATAAAAAAATTAAAATAAAAAAAATAAAACAGTATAAAATCAGTATAAAATGAATTAAAACGGTAATCACAGTGCAAAGGGTGACTGGATTTGTCTGACTATTTATTAATAGAAACTATTGCATTTGGAAAGAAGCTATTTTTGAATCTGGTGGTGCTGGATTGTATAGACCTATAACGCCTACCAGAAGGCAACAGTTGAAACAAAAAGTGACCTGGATGAGTATTGTCCTTGATGATATTTTTGGCTCTTGAGAGAGTGCGACTAAGTGCAATGTCTGACAAAGATGGTAAAGGGCATCCTATGATGTTTTCTGCAGTCTTGATGATTCTCTGCATAGCCTTTTTGTCGGCAGCAGAACACGCAGCAAACCACACAGAGATGCAATATGAAAGAATGCTCTCAATGGTGGATTTATAAAAGGACACCAGCAGCCTTAGATTCATGCTGTTTTTCTTGAGTATCCTCAAGAAGTGGAGGCGCTGCTGTGCTTTTTTTACAACTGTTGTGGTGTTGATTGTCCATGAGAAACGATCTGTAATATGGATGCGCAGAAATTTAAATGAGTGAACTCTCTCCACACTCTCGCCATTAATGAAAAGGGGTTGGTGGTGTGTGTTACATTTCCTAAAGTCCATTATAAGTTCCTTTGTTTTTGCAGTGTTTAGGATTAGGTTATTGGCAGAGCACCACTCAGACAGATTCTGCACTTCCTGTCTGTAGGCTGACTCATCCCCTCCCGTTATGAGTCCCACCACAGTAGTGTCGTCTGCAAACTTTATGATGGAGTTAGTAGAAAACGTTGGTGAACAGTCAAAGGTGTATAATGAATAGAGAAGAGGACTCAGCACAAAGCCCTGAGGTGAGCCGGTGCTAAGTGTGATAGTGGAGGATAAGTGAGTGTCAATTTTGACAGTCTGTGGGCGATTTGACAAAAAGTCCTTTATCCAGCTGCAGATAGGTGGGGGAAGGCCGAGAGTCAACAGTTTGTTTATCAGGATGTCGGGAATAATTGTATTAAAAGCGGAGCTATAATCCACGAAGAGCATCCTGATATAGCTGTTTCTCTGTTCGAGATGGCTCAGGGCAGTATGGAGAGTAATGGATAAAGCATCATCTGTAGATCTGTTAGCCTTATATGCAAACTGATAATTATCCAAGGAGTGAGGTAGACTGGCTTGCACATGTTTGAGTACCAGTCTCTCAAAGCACTTCATTATAAGAGGAGTGAGGGCCACGGGTCTATAGTCAGCAAGGCTATTTGATGCTGATTTCTTAGGGATAGGGATAATAGTTGCTGATTTCAAAGAGGAGGGGACAATGGCCTGAGCGAGAGATAAATTGAAAATGGTGGTAAAAACAGCAGAGAGTTCATTACAACATGCTTTGAGTACCTTCCCAGGTACCCCATCAGGGCCAGCTGCCTTCCTGGGGTTCACTGCTTTAAGAACCTGTCTCACTTCGTGCTGTTGAACAGTGAGTGCAGGCATGTCAGTGACCACAGAAGGGGGTAAATTATATGGGCTCTTGGTCTCAAAACGGGCAAAGAAGTTGCTCAATTCTTCTGCCAGTAGGACACCGTTTGTTGTTGTTACAATTTTCTTCCTGCCCTGATAATTAGTGAGATGTTGTAACCCCTGCCAGACTCGTCTCGGATCGTTATCCGAGACATAGTTCTCAATTTTCTCTCTGTAGACCCGTTTAGCGGTGTTAATTCCCCTCTTCAGATCATTCCTAGCAGTGGCATATAGGGCTATGTCTCCTGACCTGAAAGCCCAGTCCCGTGCTTTGAGAAGTTTGTATACTTCCGAAGTCATCCATGGCTTCTGATTAGAAAATACCCAAATACGTTTATGTACCGTCACATTGTCAATTCAGGTTTTTATATAAAAAAGTACTGTATCTGTGTACTCCTCGAGATCCCCTTGTTCAAAAAGCGACCATTCAGTACTTGAGAAGCAGTCCTGGAGTTGTGACAGCGCCCCCTCTGGCCATGTTGTAATGGTTTTGATACATGGCTTTGTTGTTCTTCTTAGAGAGATATAGACAGGAAGGAGGAACAGAGAGAGGTGATCTGAAAGCCCCAGGTGAGGAAGGGGCACTGCCCTGTAGGCATGCTTTAGGTTACAGTAGACATGGTCAAGAATATTTTTTCCCCTGGTGGCGCAGTTCACGTATTGAGTGAATTTGGGAAGCACTGACTTTAAGCATGCCTGATTAAAATCACCCGCAATCATATGGACTCCATCCGGGTAAGATTTCTGCAGCTTGCTGATGGTTTGATAAAGATGAGCCAAAGACGAGCTAACATTTACATCCGGTGGAATGTAGACGGCAGTCACAGTTACTACAGTCAGCTCTCTCGGTAGATAGAAGGGTCTGCATAACACTGACAGAGATTCCAGATCGCGGGAACAGTGACTGTCTATAACGCGACTCTGCTCACACCAGTTATCATTCACATATACACATAACCCCCCTCCTCTTTTCTTACCGGTGTCTCTGGATCTGTCCTGTCTGTGTAGCGTCCTGTCATTCAACTCGACAGCAGTATCGGGGATCAAAGAGGTAAGCCAAGTTTCGGTAATTATCATTATGTTGCAGTTCTGTATTGAATTATTTGCGGCTAAGAGTAGCTCCAGATCGCCGATCTTGTGGACAACAGATCTGGCATTTGAGAGGAAGAGGCTGGGGATCGCTGGTCTGTGTGGGTCTTTCCTTAATCTGACAGTGATACCTGCTCTGCAGCCCCGCTTCTGTTTTCTCTCACGCCGGCGTCTGCGTCGCTTTCCTGGAATAGCAATCCACAGAGAGCCCGGTTCTCTGGTAATGGAGTCAGGTATGTTATGAGTCCGGTGGAAAGATGACATAATTGCCCTGCTGTGGGCAACTCCAATGTTTATTAAGTCCTGACGACTGTAGGAGTTTGTTAACTGATACATATCTATCTGTAGTTGCGACAAAATAAACAAAATTAGACACAAAATTAGACACCAACTCGGAGAGCAAAGAGCCGCTGCACTCGCGTGCGCCGCCATCTACAACTGATATTCTGTAAAGCTGCTTTGAGTGCTAGTGGGCGTTCCCACTACTGGTTGCCTAGTAACGTTTATAAATGACATTCACGGATGTCATTCCATTGCTGTTGACAGCGAATCTCTTTTCTTGCCACTAAAAACAAACATTTTGGAGGGAAAAGACTAAATATAAATGGAATCATTACATAAAATGCTTTATATCAACGATGAATGAGAAACAAGGCGTGCTGTTTGCCATAGCGGCTGTTTATCTGCGGAGAAAATGCAAATGCCGGTCTGTCTGGGTCCATAAAATCCCCGCAATCTCAGATACACCTTTCCACGCAGTATTTTTCTTAAAAAATGTCCTTGTACGTGGGAAGAGACATAGAGAAAATTGCTAACAGCAAGAATTAGCCTTTCATCCATCTTTCCGTTACTGCAGGAGCTGAGAGAGAGAGAAGGATCACGTGAGCTCTCCCGTCTTCTCTCCTATTGGCTGTCGCTTCCGTTAGTCGCTCTTCATTTGAATAAAGTTGAACTTGTCTCAACTTTGTTGCGTCGCTGGACACGCCCACATCTAGTCGCCAACGGTCGCGACAGCTCGTGTCGCCGGAAGTCGCTGTGCTCTCATTGAAAATGAATGGTATGGAGTCGCTGTCGCGCGCAATGTCGCTGGCAGTGTGTACGCACCTTCATGCTATGACAGTAAGCAGAGATACAGCCTAGAAATACAAAATCATAAGCATCCTCCATATGTCATACCTTTGTAAAATTGTTTCATGGGGTTTTTAAAGTAGGATGATTTACATTTACATTTATATTTATGCATTTGGCAAAGGCTTTTATCCAAAGCGACTCACAGTGCACTTATTACAGGGACAATTCCCCTGGAATAACCTGGAGTTAAGTGCCTTACTCAAGGACACAATGGTGGTGGCTGTGGGGATCGAACCAGCGACCTTCTGATTTACAGTTACGTGCTTTAGCCCACTACGCCACCACCACTCCATCCCTTGATTTAGTCAAGCAAGTGTCTCGGACACCATCTTGAAGAGTACAGAATTTATATGAAGGATGTCCATGCAGAAGAACTTTGTAAGCCATTCATAAGACCCCCACCCACCTCATTACATCACAGATGAACCCTTCCTACACCTGATCCTGTGTCTGTTCACTGATAGGTTGCTGTGGTTTGCTGTCTAGCAGCAGCTGTCCAGTGGGCTGTGCTGTGTGCTTTGACCTGCCCCCTAATGGTCTCTGTGTGCTGTTTTGATCTCGTAGGGTCCACTCTCAAACGACTCTGTCTAGGCAAAGAGTGTAGCAGTAGTAACTATCTCATTTCTTTCTTCCCTCGTCCTTCTGTCTGTCTTTTGTTTACTTGACATTGCATTTCTGATGTTGGCATGGCCACATGTGTGATTACTGCTGTCTTTTCTGTTTGCAACAGCAGGTTGTGAGATGTGCGTCACCATCATTTTGATTTCTTTGTTAATGTGGACATTTTCTCTTTCGTAGTGCATGCTGAAAAAGTCTGTAGTGAAGTGCTTATTCACAATCTTGAATATCTGCATTTATGATTTTTTTTAAGTGCATTCATGATATAAATGTGTTCTTTGGTTTGATCTGTAATCCTCCAGCTGCTTATTTTAAAGTGAGAAAAGTATTCTACACTACTCCACGCTAGTTCACAAATGCAGATGTAAATGCTTGGTCAACACATTGCAAGCACGCAGTCCCGTTATACTTACTTATACACGCTTTTAGTTCCCATACTCTAATGATTACAGTACTGAAGTTGTTAGCAAAACTCTTTTTAGAGTTTATTATAGCGCAAATGTATGGTGGATTCTCACACAATTTGGTATAAAGCCAAGTTTTTGCAACCTGTAAGAGAACGCCAAATTTCATAACGATCAGCCATTCACAACACTAGTTATTAGCTGCTGATATTTGATTGGCTGCTGGTGAACATTTTTGTTGAATTATCGAATCATTATTTCAAGGATATGTTAGCACTTGACCCAAAGATGATGCGTATTTGTTTTGAACTTTGTCGATCAAATGGCAGCAGAGTTGAGAGAGTTTTATTTTTGTTGTAGCACCCCCTTTTGCCAGAATATTACAAAATATTACATAATTACATCTTCAAAATGTCCCGTTGTCTAAGCATACCGGGTTTCGTTACGTTTGGGCATTGTGTAGAAAGTAGAAATTGGCTAATTAATCTAATTGTTTTTGTCTTCTAAATGGATTGACATATTAAGTTTCGTTTGATAACTTTTATTCAGGAGCGTCTGTAGATGATGTATACTAAATTTTGTGTGAATCGGACAAACAACCTAGTAGGTTTCTCCAAAAATCAGCTTGACTCTAGGAATTTTGATTCTCGCACTTACAGAGTTATAAGTGAAATCATTAAAGTAATGTAATAGTGCTAACTAGAGTCGGATGGGGGTTTGTGCGGATGAGTAGTGGTTGCCTTCCAAGTTTGGGCTCTCTACGATTTACAGTTTCTGATGCCCAGATGTTGAGGGCAGGAAAAAATAAGAAAATCAGTACAAATAGTACAATAGGGTTCCAGCACCTTCTGTGCACGGACCTCTAAGAATCGAATTGAACAGAATCATAACCGGATTTAATGATGAATCACACCAATTCAGTAAACAAAATCAGAGCAAATATTCACAACCCTATTATTATTATTACATTTGTATAAACCGTGCTTTTCCTAATCACTAAATGATATAATTGGCTTTTGTGTAATTGCTTGACGAGTCTTACTTCCTGTCTTTAAGCAGTGGATCAGGCTCAGGCTCAGACCAACAACAGCAACAATAAGAATGGTACATTCAATTTGACCTGCACAAGCTGGTTGATGACTGGACGAAAGAAACACCTGGCTCCGCCTCTCAACCACGTCCCTCCACAAGTTGGATCAGACAACAGAGATCTCTTAAAATCTTCCAGACCAACCCTCCAAAGACCAGAGTCTCCAACCAGGTACTAGATGCTTTCCTTTGTTGTCCTTTAGAGTCACATAGACATCCTTATTGACACCCGAAATACTGCCGTGCAATTGTCATTGTTTTATCTGGAAAATGATAAGTGCATGGTATCATTAGTGGCTATAGATGGACTGATAATGAATTTTTGGAACCAATAATGATAATGTTTGTTAACTGATATGCAGAACTGATATTTAAGAATTTTTGACTTTTTGCACAATGGTAATTAAAAAATCATTAGACCTACAAACATAAAAACTAGGGATACACAATGTATCGGCCAATGAAATTTATCAGACAATTATAGACCAAATTAAAACCATCAGCAAATTGATTTTAAGCATGAAAAATCTATATGAAAAAAACAATGGTTCATTAAATAATTAATTATCAACTTTGTAAAAATTCAAATGCACAGTCCAGAAATACACAGAATGTGGAAGGGTTGACACATCTAAGAACATGTAATATTTATTTTTAATCATTCTCACATTGAGAATTTTTTTTTAATACAGACATGACAGTTGCGAGAGCGGCACAACTCTACATGATGAGGTAAAACCATCCAAAACAAACTTCGACTTCTGAGACACTGGTGTAGTATTCATTAAGGCTACATTATTGATTGAGTTAAGATTGAAATCGCAGTATGGTCTTGCACAATTAATAAACTTTAATATCATATAAAATGTACTTCATTCAGCGATTCAGTCAGCACTTCTGTCAGCATTGTGTGAGCAAGTGGCACACTCTAGTGGGGTGAATGGCATTATCCATTGTACCTCAATAGAACTCCGCAAGTAGACACTGACTACCACCACTGCAGTCGTGAGTTTGAATCCAGGGCGTGCTGAGTGACTCCAGCCTGGCATTGGGAATTGGGCATTCAAAATTAGGGAGAAAAGGAAAAAAAACTGCACAAACAGATTTTCTTTTTTTTTCCCACCTCATCATTATGCTTTTTTCAATATATATTTTTTATCTTTTTATCTTCTATGTATCTTTCAATGTGTCTCTCTTTAAAGAGCATCTATTATGGTTTTTCAAATATTACCATTCATGTAGTGTGTTATATAGCTGTTTGTGAATGTAAAACAATCTGCAAAGTTTCAAAAAGTGCATGTCAAATAGAGTTATTGACTCCCAAACGAAAGAACCGATTCTGAACACCTGAAACGAGTTGTTAGTAATTCCAGACTTACTTCCTGTACTAACCTACTTAATTTGGTAACAAAACACCTGCCTCTGGTCTTCATTGGCTGCTCGCAAACAGCTTTGACCCGCCCTTAAACACTACACTAAGCGGTAGACCAATCACAACAGATTGTGACATCTGACCGATCAGAGCAGAGTATGCTCCTCTGAAAGGAGGAGTTTAGAATAAATCCTTTAGAACGGATCATTGAACGAGTTGATATTGACACTGGGGAAAAAGGTAATGCTGCATTTAAATTGTGAGGAAATGAAAGTGTTTTTGACATTGGATGCATGTAAATCTATTGTATGAGACCTTTAAAACAAAATTAGGCACGTTTCAAAACCATAATAGGTGCTCTTAAAATATTAGGCCTTTCATGTGTTCAACAGGTCCAATCCATGTTCAATGGAAATTATTTATTTTTAGAACAATTAAAAGCTTTTGTGCCTCTTTGTACATTTTAAAAACCAAATTTCAGAGCAAACCAGTGATCTAATGACAAAATAAGGTGTGGCAAAATATCGTCATCGGGCAATAGTTTTTTGTTCAAATCGGTATAAGTATCGGCCCCAAATTTTCATATCGGTGGATCCCTAATAAAACATAATAGCATTAATATTTTAATAATAATAGTAAAAGTTATTAAAATGTAAATGTATATAAGACATCCATTAAGGGCTTGTTTACAATGGAAATCAATTGAAATAGTGCAGATGTTCACAAAAGTATGTTTAAAGTGAACTCGCTTTTAGTGCCAGACAGTGGATGTTTCACCTCGGAACTTGTGCGATACGTGTAGTGAACATTTTAATGTCATTTTGCAAAAATGTAGCCATAGTAACCTGATTTTCATGAGATCAGGCAGTCATTTCCACCTCACGTTCTCTGTTTTCATCTAGATAAGGGGCTCGATTCCTCAAGCAGCTGTGAAGTTTCATCTGCCCCTCTCATGTCCACTGTCAGCAGCTCTGGGTCCCATTATGCCTCATGGCATCACCAGCAACCACTTCCCCATCCATCAGCGGGGCAGTTACCAGATGCCCACTGCCCCCTTCCCTGGAATGATGCCAAGCGCAGTGTATCCAAACCAGTGGTCCAGTCTGCCCAGTCCAGTGGGAATTTCCTTTGGTGGTCAAAAGTCCAGACAACCCGATGTGCCCCAGCAAAGCCAGGACTGCGTGAGAGCACTGCTCTACAGGCCAGAAACTGCAACTAACACGGTTTATGTGTAATGCTAATCAATGCAGCCAAATAATCACGCTAACTCTACCACAACTGGTTACCGACACAAACAGGACACGTAGTTTCCCCTGGATGGGCGAATCACCAATAGTTTGCCGAGTCGCAAGAGTCCCTGGAATACCCCATACCGCTGTGTTTACTACGTTTCTAACTTGGTATCAGGTATCTTGAATTCAGCTGTGCTTGGATTGTAGTTGGATGGTTGACGCATCTGTACAAAGCTTTTGAGCCTGTAAAAAAGAAGTGTTGACGAGCCAAAAGTGCTTTTGTTTTGTTTTTTGTCTCAAATGAGTCTTGCGGGCAATGCTAGCACTACTATTTATTTTTTTTTTACAAACAAAGTGATCGTGAAGCTCTTACTCTGTATTGAGGTGTGTTAGGTAAGACTGAGAATACTGCAAGACTTTGGCCTTTAGGATTTCTACTGCCATACATTCGATTTTTTTTATGATTTTCCCCTACAATTCTTTGCATGTTGTCTGAACATGCATAGAATTAGTGAAAACACGAGCAGTGCGAATTTGAGTAAATCCTTCATGTTTATCCATCGTTCTTGTGTAAATTGAAATAAGATTTAATGTGAACATTTCAATAGGAATGCTTTTACGAATGAATGATTTGTTCTGCTCTTGAATGAGGCCCAATTCTCCAAAGCAGAAGCAGCTAAATCATTTTAGGAAAGTTTCATATGAAGTCCTATTTTCCAGTAATATTCAGTTTAAAGGAATATTCCGGGTTCAATACAAGTTCAGTTCAATTGACAGCATTTGTGGCATAATGTTGAATGCCACAAAAAAGTATTTAAACCAGTCCCTCCTTTTCTACGGAAGCTCAAAGGCCTTGCGTTATTATTATTTTTCTGTCTAGTTTTCTCGTGATCTCGACATAACAAAAAGTTGTTTTCAATAAGGCTATCTGGAGACAACAGTTAAACGCAGTGTTGCATAACGGATGACCGAATACGTCATTACTTTGATCAAGGACTCACTCAAGCTGAAATAGCTGAATGTCTCTCAGTCATTGACAACTTCCAGATTAGTGTCAGACACCTTAGAACTTTGTCGTAGACAATACAGTGACCCTGAACATTTGGTCAATTTCATTGCCAGCCAACTTGAGGGACCAGGACGTCTACATGACTGCGGTCAAGCCAGCCGCGATTTAGATTCGAGTGCGCACATATTGCCGTAATAATGGTACTTTGCGGAAAGAACAGAAAGACGAGCTTCTTGACTCCTGTTGAGTGCAGAAGAAAGCGAGTCTTACTATATTGATGAAAAAGCGTTTATTAAGTGTCTGTGACGTGCTGGTGTGTATTAATATGTTTGATTTAGCCTGTGTGAAAGGTGACTGGTTTAGAAGACTCTTGGCTAGGGCAGGTGAATATATTATAATCAAAGTGTAATGAACTAACATAACTTTACATTTACATATTACATATAATAAATTTGACGTTTCTGCCAAGGATCTCTCATTGTCCTTCATACCTTATAATAAACTTTGAATTGTAAATCCTGTAGGTCAATTAAAACTGTAGTTTTAATTGGCAAAAACAACTTTTTGTTATATCAAGATCACTAGAAAACTAGACAGAAAAATAATAATAACGCAAGGCCTCTTTGAGCTTCCATTCTTTTCTTAAATAAAAGCACAAATGTGTGTTCTAGTGAGACACTTACAATGGAAGTCAATGGGGTTTAATCTGTACACAGTCAAATACTCACTGATTCAAAAGTATAAACACAAGACATAAACAATATGTGTGTTAACATGATTTTACTGTCATTAAATCACTTACTGACCACATCTGTGGAAAGATATAGACAATTTACAACTTAAGTCCATGAAGATGTAATGTTATAGACCCTTTAAGTGATTTAATGACAATAAAATCATGTTAACACACATATTGTTTACATCTTGTGTCTATACTTCTGAATCAGTGAGTATTTTAATGTTTACAGATTAAACCCCATTGACTTCCATTAAAGAAGTCCATAAGTGTCTCACTGGAACACACATTTGTGCTTTTAAAGAAAAGGAGGGGTGTGTTGAATATTATTATTAATATTGTTATTATTATTTTGGTAATCAACCCTATGCTCCGAATGTTGTCGATTAAGTTTAACTTTTATTGAACCCAGAAAATTATTTTAAAAATATTTGTATTAAATTTGTAAGTTGCTTTTCAAAGTTTTCAGTAGCTATTTACACAAATGTCCAGCATTTGAAACCGTACCATTTCAGACCACAGGACAAATTCCCTCACAGCAGCGTATGAATTCAGGGGAAAAGTAGTGCCTTCATAAATGTTTTCCTTGAAAAGTGTGAATCAACTCAAGTTTCTATGTAGCTGAGTTGAAATCTCTTTTTAGAATGAAATAGCAATTTTCTTTTCACATTTTTATCCTTTTTTCCCCCTCCTGACATGATGGTTTATATTTTGGAATCCCCTTTAGAAGCAAGTTTGCATTAAATAAATTGAGCATGACAATTTTAATTTTACAGTGTAGCTAGTCAATAAAACTCTGTTCTGTTCCAGCCATTAGTTTCTGATTGGTCACGAGCACCTTCATAAGCAATACCACACTAGTGTACTGTACCAAAATGTAATTATGTATGTTTCAACGGTATTTACAAATGCAAACAGCTTGTGTGTTTACCGAGAGATCATGTGACGTACATTGAATGCATCAAAGCATCACAGATCCCTTACACTGTCATTATGAATGACTGATGAAATGGATTTTGGTGCTTGTATGTGATCGTGCTCTTGCAGAAAAACCAAAGTGCGCCACCTTGCTTCAGTGCTGTGAAACGCAGCGACTAGATCCAGTTTTGACTTCAGGAATTCAGGATTGAGGAACCTCAGCATGTCAAATGCAGGACTGATGTGTTGAGAAAGTTCCCCGCATGTAATTCAACCTCCTGCACAAAACACAGCTGTTACGGTGAGAAGCTGAGGAGAACTGAATATGCACAAGAAATGAGTTACTATTTTAATTATAGCTACTGATTTTTTTGTTCGGCTCTGTTATGACCACTTGCTCAGTTTTGACATTCATTTCAATTATTTTAGGAGGGCAGTGCAATCATTCATTTTCACTTCTTTATTGTATACAATTTCTCTCTCTCTCTGTCTCTCTCTCTCTCTCTTTCTCTCTCTCTCTTAAAATCTTATAATAAATCCTGAGTGATCCAGAAAATGCAAGCATTAAATATTAACCCATAGAAAAACACACACCACAATGTGCAGAAGAGTGTCAGTAGCCAAAATACACAATCCGACATATACTTTACAGTTTCATTTGTGTGTTAACGTGAAGCCTTGTTCATTTAGAATCAGTAGTCTTTATCAGAAATGTACATTTGAATTGGTTTTAAAGTGGAGGATACAGTAACAAGCAGCCTGTTTCCTCCACATGAATATTGAATCCTGTCATGTTCTTCTCCAGATGTTGATCACTTTGTTTTCATTGTGTACATCACCTTTGAATGGCTTCGACCTGCACAAGCTGTGAATTGTACAGTCGTGTTGTTTTTATGTGTTTGGTTTCAGTGTATCATCTACTACAATGTTCATGTATTATTCTCTCAGTTCCGTTTGTACAGGATCTTGTGCAGAATGATCTGCTATGCTTCCAGTAAGGAAGAGACTTCTGATATTAAACGTGTTTTCGCTGTTTAATACTAAAACATTGGCAATAATTCAAGGAATTTGCCATGTCTGGACTAAATTGATTGTACATTTTTCTGCATTGGCACTCTGTGAATGAACAATTGCTGATGTACACAATTCTCTGCTTTATTCTGTTTAAACCCAAACAAACTGCACTCGCAACACAAAGACTACAAGTTTCATTCAAAATAAATAAATATTTTGTGCTTAATAGCTATTATTTTTGTCAATTTTAATAGACACTGATATTCTAAGCTGTGCTCTTGAGATATAAATACTATATGGTATAAATTCTAAACATGCAATATAGCCTACATAATGCAATAATTAAATGACACTAAAAAGGCTACATAATACATGTGTTGTCAAAAACAAACTCGTTTTTGCACGTTTACTGAAAACCATAATTCAAAGCATGGTTTTATTATCCTCATTGTTTTATATTTAGGAATTTCAAGATAATTAACGCAGTGGAAAATATAATCGAAACTGATAATTACTTCATGTTTTGAAGCAATATGGCGTTATATATGTGCCTCATTCCTGAGCGAGTAATTGTAAGTTTTGAGCACAGAGAACTATATTTTGCAAGCACATTGCATTATATTTTTAACAGAAATTAACAATCGCAAATAAAAAAATCGTTTGAGCAAAGAAAAAACGATTTTGTGCTCAATAAATGTATTTGCTATTATCCATATTAACGTGCAATAATAACACTCTCACGCAGTTTACTCAGGTGCTCTCACAAATTTATTCTCTGCGCTCTGTCAAGTCCCTCTCTCTCTCTCGCTCAACCTTTTAATTCTGTGCGCGCTCAACTCTTGACACACACACACGCTCAACTCTTGACACACACACACGCTCAACTCTTGACACACACACGCGCGCTCAACTCTTGACACACACACGCTCAACTCTTGACACACACACACGCTCAACTCTTGACACACACACACGCTCAACTCTTGACACACACGCGCGCTCAACTCTTGACACACACACACGCGCGCTCAACTCTTGACACACACACGCGCGCTCAACTCTTGACACACACACGCGCGCTCAACTCTTGACACACACACACACGCGCGCTCAACTCTTGACACACACACGCGCGCTCAACTCTTGACACACACACACGCTCAACTCTTGACACACACACGCGCGCTCAACTCTTGACACACACACACGCTCAACTCTTGACGCGCGCTCAACTCTTGACGTACGCTCAACTCTTCAAACACACACGCGCTCAACTCTTGACACACACACGGGCGCTCAACTCTTGACACACACGCAAGCTCAACTCTTGACACACACACGGCGCTCAACTCTTGACACACACGCACGCTCAACTCTTGACACACACGCACGCTCAACTTGACACACACACGCGCGCTCAACTCTTGACACACACGCGCGCTCAACTCTTGACACACACGCGCGCTCAACTCTTGACACACACGCGCGCTCAACTCTTGACACACACGCGCGCTCAACTCTTGACACACACACAAGCTCAACTCTTGACACACACACGCGCGCTCAACTCTTGACACACACGCGCGCTCAACTCTTGACACACACAGGCGCGCTCAACTCTTGACACACACACGCGCGCTCAACTCTTGACACACACACGCGCTCAACTCTTGACACACACACGCGCGCTCAACTCTTGACACACACACACGCTCAACTCTTCAAACACACACACGCTCAACTCTTGACACACACACACGCTCAACTCTTGACGCGCGCTCAACTCTTGACGCACGCTCAACTCTTGACGCACGCTCAACTCTTAACACACACGCGCGCTCAACTCTTAACACACACGCGCGCTCAACTCTTGACACACACGCAAGCTCAACTCTTGACACACACGCAAGCTCAACTCTTGACACACACACGGCGCTCAACTCTTGACACACACGCACGCTCAACTCTTGACGCGCGCTCAACTCTTCAAACACACGCGCGCTCAACTCTTAACACGCATGCTCAACTCTTGACACACACGCACGCTCAGCTCTTGACGCGCGCTCAACTCTTCAAACACACGCGCTCAACTCTTGACACACACGCGCGCTCAACTCTTGACGCGCGCTCAACTCTTCAAACACACGCGCGCTCAACTCTTGACACACACACGCATGCTCAACTCTTGACACACACGCACGCTCAACTCTTGACACATGCGCGCTCAACTCTTCAAACACACGCGCGCTCAACTCTTGACACACACGCGCGCTCAACTCTTGACGCGCGCTCAACTCTTGAAACACACGCGCGCTCAACTCTTGACACACACACGCGCGCTCAACTCTTGACGCGCGCTCAACTCTTGACACACACGCGCGCTCAACTCTTGACGCGCGCTCAACTCTTGAAACACACGCGCGCTCAACTCTTGACACACACACGCGCGCTCAACTCTTGACGCGCGCTCAACTCTTGACACACACGCACGCTCAACTTGCAACAGCGTTACAAGTGTGCCACAAAATCAACCAATGGAAAAGTAAAGGTCAGTTGTGATTGGCTGTTGGTCTCCAATCACCACGCAGCACAAAGATGACGAAAAATGTATTTTATGGATAGATGTCCTCTCTAGCCACCATCAAACATGACAGAGTCAAATGGTGAAAACTGCAACAATATGCCTCAACGTCAGGTGAGTTAGTAATTTCTAGTTTTATGATGTTATGGTTTTCTATGCCTTTGATTAAACCCTGCTATTATCTACGGAAGCGTATTGCATTCACTTGAGAAAAAAAAAATCTACTCTGTTTTTCTGAATTAACGACTTAATTATCTCAGAATTACGAGATCATTTTTCATGGAAAAAAAAAGTTTTTGCTCTGTTTTTCTGAATTAATGAGATCCATCAAAATCCTGCCAGGAGCTCTATTTTAGCTGGATGCGTATGAATTTATAGAGATACAGTGAGGAAAATAAGTATTTGAACACCCTGCTCTTTTGCAAGTTCTCCCACTTGGAAAACATGGAGGGGTCTGAAATTGTCATCGTAGGTGCATGTCCACTGTGAGAGACATAATCTAAAAAAAAAAATCCAGAAATCACAACGTATGATTTTTTAACTATTTATTTGTATGATACAGCTGCAAATAAGTATTTGAACACCTGAGAAAATCAATGTTAATATTTGGTACAGTAGCCTTTGTTTGCAATTACAGAGGTCAAACGTTTCCTGTAGTTTTTCACCAGGTTTGCACACACTGCAGGAGGGATTTTGGCCCACTCCTCCACACAGATCTTCTCTAGATCAGTCAGGTTTCTGGGCTGTCGCTGAGAAACACGGAGTTTGAGCTCCCTCCAAAGATTCTCTATTGGGTTTAGGTCTGGAGACTGGCTAGGCCACGCCAGAACCTTGATATGCTTCTTACAGAGCCACTCCTTGGTTATCCTGGCTGTGTGCTTCGGGTCATTGTCATGTTGGAAGACCCAGCCTCGACCCATCTTCAATGCTCTAACTGAGGGAAGGAGGTTGTTCCCCAAAATCTCGCAATACATGGCCCCGGTCATCCTCTCCTTAATACAGTGCAGTCGCCCTGTCCCATGTGCAGAAAAACAACCCCAAAGCATGATGCTACCACCCCCATGCTTCACAGTAGGGATGGTGTTCTTGGGGTGGTACTCATCATTCTTCTTCCTTCAAACACGGTTAGTGGAATTATGACCAAAAAGTTCTATTTTGGTCTCATCTGACCACATGACTTTCTCCCATGACTCCTCTGGATCATCCAAATGGTCATTGGCAAACTTAAGACAGGCCTTGACATGTGCTGGTTTAAGCAGGGGAACCTTCCGTGCCATGCATGATTTCAAACCATGACGTCTTAGTGTATTACCAACAGTAACCTTGGAAACGGTGGTCCCAGCTCTTTTCAGGTCATTGACCAGCTCCTCCTGTGTAGTTCTGGGCTGATTTCTCACCTTTCTTAGGATCATTGAGACCGCACGAGGTGAGATCTTGCATGGAGCCCCAGTCCGAGGGAGATTGACAGTCATGTTTAGCTTCTTCCATTTTCTAATGATTGCTCCAACAGTGGACCTTTTTTCACCAAGCTGCTTGGCAATTTCCCCGTAGCCCTTTCCAGCCTTGTGGAGGTGTACAATTTTGTCTCTAGTGTCTTTGGACAGCTCTTTGGTCTTGGCCATGTTAGTAGTTGGATTCTTACTGATTGTATGGGGTGGACAGGTGTCTTTATGCAGCTAACGACCTCAAACAGGTGCATCTAATTTAGGATAATAAATGGAGTGGAGGTGGACATTTTAAAGGCAGACTAACAGGTCTTTGAGGGTCAGAATTCTAGCTGATAGACAGGTGTTCAAATACTTATTTGCAGCTGTATCATACAAATAAATAGTTAAAAAATCATACATTGTGATTTCTGGATTTTTTTTTTTAGATTATGTCTCTCACAGTGGACATGCACCTACGATGACAATTTCAGACCCCTCCATGATTTCCAAGTGGGAGAACTTGCAAAATAGCAGGGTGTTCAAATACTTATTTTCCTCACTGTATATTTTAAACTTGGCCTTCAATACAAAGACATTACTGTCTATGACATTTGTAATACTGTCATGGCTGAGACACGCTTTGATCTTCCAAAGGACACTAATCAAGCAGTAGACTTGTACTCGCATTTAACACGAGAACTACCGGAATTCTAGAACTACTAGAATGGCCATAGTGGTCATTCTGACCGTTCATAATAGACTGTACCAAATGTCATATTTACATTCGAAACTTCTATTGAGGTTTTAGAATGAAGCTTCTAATGTCTGTCGTCATATTTTATGGCGTCATCACCCTAAAAATGTATTGAATAAAATAGAATAATATGGATCAAACGGAGCTGCTTAAGCATGAGATAGTCCAACATAATACGATCTTTTTTGTAATATATAATAGTGCTAGACTATACACATACATAGGCCTATATATATTATATATTAGCTGCTAGACTGTCCCGGAAGGTGCGCGTCTCGCTTTGTGTACAGCAAGTTTTTTCACCACAGTGAAAATGTTTTTGAAAGTCTAAACGCCAACAAACATGGATTGAGGCGGAATATTTCGTTAGATAAAAACATGTTGGGAATTTTGGAAATTATTACATCTATCCTTTTTCAAAACGTGGAGTTTTGGACTTAACAACGCTCTGGAGTTATTGGAAATGTTTGGACAACACGAATCGGAAATAATCCTATGAATATATTATATATCTGTTATATTAATAATAAACACCAGGACACGAAATTTTAATTCTAATGAATGTGAAAATGTATTAGTTCATCGAAAATCACAGAACTTGCTATTGTAGCTGATTACAGATACAAATTTGATTATTTATATTCTATTATTTTCTTTGTAAAATAAAAACAAATCAATACAATAGCTTATAAAAACATCACCAAAGTGTATTTCAATGCATAGTAAAAACCTTAGACATGTATGAAACACATATTATTACCCAAAATGGCCAAAGCGGTTAATAAAGAATATGAACATTCGCTAAACTGTGGGAAAACTGATTTAGAAAGCAATATTTGTTTTACTGTGAGCAAAAATATCATGCTGTAAAACTATAATGAAAATAGTATGCTGTAAAATCATTCTGAACGAATTCTCCTAAAAGTGGGCTCACTTGAACAAAAAAGGGGGCCCCTTTTAGGAGAATAATTTAATATAAATAATCAAATTTGTATCTGTAATTAGCTACAATAGCAAGTTCTGTGGTTGTCGATGAACTAATACATTTTCACATTCATTAGAATTAAAATTTCGTGTCCTGGTGTTTATTATTAATATAACAGATTCATTTATTCATGGATTTTGATTCCAGTGGTGGCTGCATAGAATTGTTTCCAATTTCCAATAACTCCAGAGCGTTGTAAAGTCCAAAAGTCAACATGTTTTGAAAAAGGATAGATGTAATAATTTCCAAAATTCACAACATGTTTTTATCTAACGAAATATTCCGCCTCAATCCATGTTTGTTGGCGTTTAGACTTTCGAAAACATTTTCACTGTGGTGGAAAAAACTTGCTGGACAAAAAGCGAGGCACGCACCTTCCGGGACAGTCTAGCAGCTAATATATATATATATATATATATATATATATATATATATATATATATATATATATATATATATATATATATTTGTATAGTCTAGCACTATTATATATTACAAAAAGATCGTATTATGTTGGACTATCTATGCTCAGCTTAGCTCCGTTTGATCCATATTATTCTATTTTATTCAATACATTTTTAGGGTGATGACGCCATAAAATATGACGACAGACATTAGAAGCTTCATTCTAAAAGCTCAATAGAAGTTTCGAATGTAAATATGACATTTGGTACAGTCTATTATGAACGGTCAGAATGACCGCTATGGCCATTCTAGTAGTTCTAGAATTCCGGTAGTTCTCGTGTTAAATGCGAGTACAAGTCTACTGCTTGATTAGTGTCCTTTGGAAGATCAAAGCGTGTCTCAGCCATGACAGTATTACAAATGTCATAGACAGTAATGTCTTTGTATTGAAGGCCAAGTTTAAAATATATCTCTATAAATTCATACGCATCCAGCTAAAATAGAGCTCCTGGCAGGATTTTGATGGATCTCATTAATTCAGAAAAACAGAGCAAAAACTTTTTTTTTCCATGAAAAATGATCTCGTAATTCTGAGATAATTAAGTCGTTAATTCAGAAAAACAGAGTAGATTTTTTTTTTCTCAAGTGAATGCAATACGCTTCCGTAGATAATAGCAGGGTTTAATCAAAGGCATAGAAAACCATAACATCATAAAACTAGAAATTACTAACTCACCTGACGTTGAGGCATATTGTTGCAGTTTTCACCATTTGACTCTGTCATGTTTGATGGTGGCTAGAGAGGACATCTATCCATAAAATACATTTTTCGTCATCTTTGTGCTGCGTGGTGATTGGAGACCAACAGCCAATCACAATTGACCTTTACTTTTCCATTGGTTGATTTTGTGGCATACTTGTAACGCTGTTGCAAGTTGAGCGTGCGTGTGTGTCAAGAGTTGAGCGTGCGTGTGTCAAGAGTTGAGCGTGTGTGTCAAGAGTTGAGCGCGTGTGTGTGTCAAGAGTTGAGCGCGCGTGTGTGTCAAGAGTTGAGCGTGCGTGTGTGTCAAGAGTTGAGCGCGCGTGTGTTTGAAGAGTTGAGCGCGTGTGTGTGTCAAGAGTTGAGCGTGTGTGTGTCAAGAGTTGAGCGCGTGTGTGTGTCAAGAGTTGAGCGTGTGTGTGTCAAGAGTTGAGCGCGCGTGTGTGTGTCAAGAGTTGAGCGCGCGTGTGTGTGTCAAGAGTTGAGCGTGTGTGTGTCAAGAGTTGAGCGCGTGTGTGTGTCAAGAGTTGAGCGTGTGTGTGTCAAGAGTTGAGCGCGCGTGTGTGTCAAGAGTTGAGCACGCGTGTGTTTGAAGAGTTGAGCGCGCGTGTGTGTCAAGAGTTGAGCGTGTGTGTGTGTCAAGAGTTGAGCGTGTGTGTGTGTCAAGAGTTGAGCGTGTGTGTGTGTCAAGAGTTGAGCGTGTGTGTGTGTCAAGAGTTGAGCGTGTGTGTGTCAAGAGTTGAGCATGTGTGTGTCAAGAGTTGAGCGCGCGTGTGTGTGTCAAGAGTTGAGCGCGCACAGAATTAAGAGGTTGAGCGAGAGAGAGAGGGACTTGACAGAGCGCAGAGAATAAATTTGTGAGAGCACCTGAGTAAACTGCGTGAGAGGGTTATTATTGCACGTTAATATGGATAATAGCAAATACATTTATTGAGCACGAAATCGTTTTTTCTTTGCTCAAACGATTTTTTTATTTGCGATTGTTAATTTCTGTTCAAAATATAATGCAATGTGCTTGCAAAATATAGTTCTCTGTGCTCAAAACTTACAATTACTCGCTCAGGAATGAGGCACATATATAACGCCATACGAATTTCCGAACCGTATGACGCCAAGGGAAGTCGTGTATATTCATGAGCAAAGTGCTTCCTGATTGATCAAATCAAGTATTACACTGCCCCTTAACCTAAACCTAACAAATCAGGAAGCTCTTCACTCATAAATATGAATGCGTCATTGCAATCTAAAACAGCCCCCTCTGCAGGCCAGTGCCTTCCCTCATGATGATGCGACACACTCACAGATCTGCAGCGAAACAATCACACACTCACTACACTCATGCTCAAATGCATATGATGTCCATTAAATGGTAGAGGAACGTTTTATTCTATGTGAACACACTAGATATTACGGCTCTACATCACATTACTTTACATTACTTACATGTTTCCTGCAACACTTGTTTTTTTTACTTGCATTACGAACAGGAGCATGCAGTTGTGGGCAACCATGTGAAACCCATCGGCTGATTCGTCAATTGGTGCAGCATAAAATGAATTTTAACACAGTACATATAGGGATGTCTGGCAAGCTTTACATAATAAATCTTCATAATGTAACCCTATGTCGTGAATTATAATTATTCAGTTTTGCCAATATTTGTGAAAAGAGATTTTTCTATGATGGTGGATTGGCGAATGTGCCGCCGATGATCGGGCCATAGTTCCTTTTGTTCGCGTTCAGTTCCTGATGTGATGCAGAGTGTGTAATGATCTCAATTCACACACGATCCGTTAATAACACTCACATTTCTCGTCAGATCTGAATTAAACTCATCTCAGTGTTGGGGTATGGAGTCTGGAGTAGTAAGTGTTTATCATGAACACCTGTGTGTGGTGTTATTTACGTATGTTCACTCATTAGCTCATGTCTCAAATGATCAGATGTTTATTCTTTTAATATTTGTGGAGGGAAACACGAGTATCATGATAACAACAGGGTTTCTGGACATGTACTATGGTAACGCTAGACTTGATTCCTGTGAGCGTGTAAATAAAGATATATGAATATGGAATAAGGTAACCAGATTTCTGAAATAAAAAACGGACATTTCTAATTCACATGTTACTGATCTATGATTTTAAAAAGAGGGACAATTCGGATGTTATGTATTTTGACCAGGGACTCAAAACAAAACAAAGGAACAAAAACGGAAACCGAGAAAGTTAGTTGTTTTTAGCAGAACGTAACTGAAACATTTTTTTGCCTGTTGTGGATGAAGCACTTTTTTAACAACTATGTATAATTACTAGATGTACAGTACATGCAAAGGTAATCCAGATACAAGGAACATTATTAGAGGTAAAAAGTAAATTTCTCATTTGTTCTTCGCTGAATTTTTGTTAGATATGATGCATTAATAAAGTTTTGATGCTGCCTAAAATGATAGTTAACTGTATATTCTGTTATATATATATGCCGATAAAACCACCACACAGGAAAAAAGTAATTGCTTATTTTCTCTTAATTCGGTGAGTCAAGTGGCATATTTTGGCCTTGTTTTACCATTTGGAAAGGAGGCTGTGGAACTTAAGAATGGGAATGAAAAAATACTGTTTTTGCTGACGGTTCAGATGGTTATTTTGTTAATTTTGTTCTGCTCTCAAATAGTTCCAGCAGAAGCCACAGCAGCGAGTACAAACAAGCGGAGTGATCCGAAAAGTGTTCCAGTGCCTTTATACTAAATGTCAGCTTTCTTTGGAATGCCTCTCGTCCAATCAGATTAGTGGATCAGAAGTAACTGATGTATAATATTTGCACTCTCTTTTTTTGTTGTCCTCATAGATGTAAGCTGGATCTTTTCCTGTCCCTGTAGCGTCGACAGACAGCATGGGGCTGGACTTTGACGTCAAGACATTCTGCCACAACCTGCGGGCAACTAAACCCCCCTACGAGTGCCCGGTGGAAAGCTGCCGTAAAGTCTACAAAAGCTACAGCGGTATTGAGTACCACCTGTACCATTACGATCACGAAAACCCTCCTCCGCCCCAGAGCACCCCTCAGAAGAAGCGCAAAGGGCGACCTCCACGGGCTTCCTTGATGGGGTCAGGCGATGGCCCTGATTCCAGTACTGGCTCTGGGATTACCGGGCAAGGGACGACACCAGGTAGTCCAGCGGAGCGCTCCGAACCCTCGCACTCACCCATGCGAGAGACAATGACCTACGGTGAGGCCCAGCGCATGGTGGAATTGGAGATCCGCGGGCGAGTCCATCGCATCAGCATCTTTGAAAACCTGGATGTGCTCTCCGAGGAGGACAGTGGAGCTGAAGACATCCCGTCCTCTGGAATGGGCGGCTCGGCAGCATGTAATGGGGGTGGCAGTGATGGTGGGGGGATTGATAAGGACAGACCAGATGCTTCTGCAACCAATGGGGAGAAGGGGCCTCAGAAAGCAGGCAAACACAAGAGTAAAGAGAAAAAGAAAGACAGCAGCTCATATCATCACGTGAACACGAGCGGGCCGGCCATCAAGCTGCCTGAGGTGGTGTTCAGAGAACTGGATCAGGACAGACCCAATGCCCCGCCTCGACCCACATCTTACTACAGGTACAGTTCTGGTTGTGACCAGAAAGCCTACACTTAATAAAATGTGCTGCCGGGTTGTTCCATGTCAAATCAACCAAATTTATTCCCTGGCTGACATTTTTGATTTTCATGGCATTTTTAGACCTGTAGCTCATTTCATTTGTTTCGAAACAGGGGCTGAAATTTGTACAATGTTGCGTTTTCTTCTTGGTTCGGTTTGCTTTCACAAGGCAACATTTCTAAATGAACAAAAATAGTCACATGTGAGCAAACAGTCCCATCCATGGTCAGAATGTTTGTGTGCTGTTCCGGGATTTAGATCATGCATCAGTTATATAGCTGTAAAAAAAATTGTCAACCGGTACAACTTTTTGACTACTGGTTTATTTCACACTTTTTCAACATGTTGCCACATGGTGCAAAATGTGTGTAGAGGTGTCAAAGTCAGGGTTATTTTTATCCATTATTTGTTGTTTTTGCGTTGAGAACTGCCGGCTCTTACGGTCACATCTGACAGTCTGAGATTACATGAAGAGACAGAAGCAGTCGAGACAGCCCAAACAGATAGAAGAACTGTGGTGAATTCTCCAAGAAGCTTGAACATCCAATCTGCCAACAACCAAGAAAAACTGTGTGCAGGTGTATCTAAGAGAATTGGTGCTCTTTTAAAGACAAAGATTGTCACACTGAATATTGAGTTAGCTTTTTTATGTTTACTGGACTTTGTATGACATTAAGTGATGATATGAAAAATATTTATGACATTATTTTTGAAGACACCCACACTATGCAATATTTCTCACAAGTGCCTAAAACCTTTGCACTGTACGTACATATATATATATATGTATACAGGTGCTGGTCATATAATTAGAATATCATCAAAAAGTTGATTTCAGTAATTCCATTCAAAAAGTGAAACTTGGATAATGTATACATTCATTCCACACAGACTGATATATTTCAAGTGTTCATTCCTTTTAATTTTGATGATTATAACTGACAACTAATGAAAAACCCCAAAATCAGTATCTCAGAAAATTAGAATATTGTGAAAAGGTTCAATACTGAAGACACCGACCGGGTGCCACACTCTAATGAGCTAATTAACTCAAAACACCTGCAAAAGCCTTTAAATGGTCTCTCAGTCTAGTTCTGTAGGCTACACAATCATGGGGAAGACTGCTGACTTGACAGCTGTCCAAAAGACCACCACTGACACCTTGCACAAGGAGGGCAAGACACAAAAGGTCATTGCTAAAGAGGCTGGCTGTTCACAGAGCTCCGTGTCCAAGCACATTAATAGAGAGGCGAAGGGAAGGAAAAGATGTGATAGAAAAAAGTGTACAAGCAATAGGGATAACTGCACCCTGGAGAGGATTGTGAAGCAAAACCCATTCAAAAATGTGGGGGAGATTCACAAAGAGTGGACTGCAGCTGGAGTCAGTGCTTCAAGAACCACCACGCACAGACGTATGCAAGACATGGGTTTCAGCTGTCGCATTCCTTGAGTCAAGCCACTCTTGAACAAGACACAGTGTCAGAACACAAAAAGGACTGGACTGCTGCTGAGTGGTCCAAAGTTATGTTCTCTGATGAAAGTAAATTTTGCATTTCCTTTGGAAATCAAGGTCCCAGAGTCTGGTGGAAGAGAGGAGAGGCACAGAATCCACGTTGCTTGAAGTCCAGTGTAAAGTTTCCACAGTCAGTGATGGTTTGGGGTGCCATGTCATCTGCTGGTGTTGGTCCACCGTGTTTTCTGAGGTCCAAGGTCAACGCAGTCGTCTACCAGGAAGTTTTAGAGCACTTCATGCTTCCTGCTGCTGACCAACTTTATGGAGATGCAGATTTCATTTTCCAACAGGACTTGGCACCTGCACACAGTGCTAAAGCTACCAGTACCTGGTTTAAGGACCATGGCATCCCTGTTCTTAATTGGCCAGCAAACTCGCCTGACCTTAACCCTATAGAAAATCTATGGGGTATTGTGAAGAGGAAGATGCGATACGCCAGACCCAACAATGCAGAAGAGCAGAAGGCCACTGTCACAGCAACCTGGGCTCTCATAACACCCGAGCAGTGCCACAGACTGATCGACTCCATGCCACGCCGCGTTGCTGCAGTAATTCAGGCAAAAGGAGCCCCAACTAAGTATTGAGTGCTGTACATGCTCATACTTTTCATGTTCATACTTTTCAGTTGGCCAACATTTCTAAAAATCCTTTTTTGTATTGGTCTTAAGGAATATTCTAATTTTCGGAGATACTGAATTTGGGATTTTCATTAGTTGTCAGTTTTAATCATCACAATTAAATGAAATAAACATATATCAGTCTGTGTGTAATGAATTAATATAATATCCAAGTTTCACTTTTTGAATGGAATTACTGAAATAAATCAACTTTTTAATGATATTCTAATTATATGACTGTATACACGTAGTGCAAATCAAATCTGTTATATACAGTGCAAGAGAATGTAATAGTAGAAGAGGTTGGCTGTGTTGGATAAATATAAAAAAACAAGACTGTGTATTGCACATAATTATTGCTCAGTGGGGCAGTTTTAAATGTTCATGAGATGTATAGCCTGAGGGAAAAAACTGTTCCTGTACCTGACGGTTCTGGTGTTCATAGCTCTGAAGCACCGGCCAGGAGTCAACGGTTCAAAAAGGTAGTGGACAGGGTGATTGGGTTCTAGAGTGATTTTTCCAGCCTTTTTCCTCAATCTGGAAGTGTATAGTTTTTGAATGGAGGGCAGGGGGCAACCAATAATCCTCAGTCCGAACAGTCCGAACTGTCCTTTGTAGTCTTCTGACGTCTGATTTCATAGCAAAGCGATTTGTTGGCACAACCAGCTGAGAACTTAGAGCAACTTAGAGAAGCGATCATACCAAAATTACCTCTGGAATTATGTACAACTCCTATTTTAAACATGCAACTATATCTAATATAGTGGTCAAAAGGCCATATCCATGTTTTGATGATGAATCCGTGATGTGCTGACCCTCTTCTCCAAAGATCCATCAGGCATGTTCATGGTTTTTATAGGGATATTGTTTGGTTCATTGGTCTGTTGGGTTTGTTTAGCATTCTCGCCACAAGCAAACCGCTGCAGACTTCGTTTTCAATCAGTCCTAGACCACCTCGTCCAGGTAGTCTCGGACCGATGGTTTTGGTGCGGATCCGAGTGCGATTGCCATATTCATATCAGAATTGTGTAAAATTCTGAATTTTAGAATGAACTTTCAATTCATGAGTTGGAATTGTAATTGAACTGGCTATGCTCCACAGGAAGTTGAATTGGAATTTGAAGTAGAATGATAGGAAGTGGAATTCACTGAATTGCAATTTAAAAGAAATTCAAAACAGTCACTGTAAAAGCAGTCAAAACAGAGACTACTTGGACTAGTCCAAGACAATTTTGTCTTAAATAATTGTTATTATTTTTGACCATTTTGCCTATTTATTCCCTAATGGGTGGAATTATATAACTTTTAAGACATAACATTTCTCTAGAAAAAATATAATATAATAAAGCTAAAATTAACACCGTGATATACTGGTACAACTTCAATTAGGTTTGCATTGATTTTTATGCTGAATTCATGTACTTAATTTTAAGTAAATTAACTGAACTTAAAATGTCAACCTGCCATGACTCTTAAATTATTAGTTGAGTGTATTCAATATTAATTTGATATGTAACAATTACATATTTGTAACTTAAAGCAGATTTTTAAAAAACTGTCAACTTTCTTTAATTACACAATTTGAAACTATCTCACGTACATTCCTGTAAATATATATTTGAAAATGATGCGCTTGCTGTCTTCAACCAATAATATAAATCTTTACTCTTTACACAAGCACTTAAAAGGGGAAAACATGAAGTATTTTAAAATGTCACGCACTGATCCGAGTACATGAAACACAACAAGAGTAACAATCAACGAATTGAGCATAAGAGAAACAACAAGTTGTTTTATGAAGTTCCTGACATCATAAAACAAGTTACCTACCGGCAAAATCAACAACAACAACGATGTACTGTTAGACATGATAAACCAGTATAGATTTTGGATTATTGTTTGTATCATGGTTTGCATTGTGGTAAGGTTGATTACCACAGGTTTATTTTTTGTTTATTTTTTTAAACTCTATGTTTGTCATGTTCCAAATAAAGGGAAAGTTATATAAGAGGAAGTAGTTTTCATTTATAAACGATTTAATTCAATGACTGGATTTTTCAAAAATAGGCATTGCAATATGTTTATTTAATATATAATCCAGTTTTATTGATTTTGTTTGTGTGGAAAAAAAACTATATTGTGATCTATATCGATATATATAATTAGTGATTTCGTGATGTAAGATTTTGGTCACATCACCCACCCACTCTCCCACCATTGGCACATACAGGATTTTTCCTGGGTCAAAAATGGTCGTCGGTGGTGGCTGACATACGCTTTGCAAGTTTTTTTTATAATTGCAATAAATATTAAAGATATGTTGTTGCATTTCATGTTTGTAATGAATATTATAAAAAAAAATTATCATCTGAGCATCTAGAAACTTCTAAATTTAGCCATTTCTGTAATTGAAATGTGTGGTGGGAAGTCAAACTAAAGACAATTTTTCACCAGCGGGCTGAACTGTTCTCGTCGAAAAACCATACCGTTCTGTGCCGATTTGGGCCACTTGGCATGGGCACACTTTCTTTTTCCACTGTGGTGCTGTGAGGTCAGGTTAATGTACATAACAGATCTGTGTGAGAGCAGACCAATCCACATTGGAGCGAGTACACTATGGAGGATGATGGGATATTTCCGTTTTTAGGACTGTTCTTTCCCCTGGTTTTACTCCGCTAACAAACAGCTAAGACACAGACCAGGAAATGCTGAAAAATTTAGTAAAGTTCACTGTGATAAATGTTAGTTAGTGTGTGTTGATGTGGAGATGTGAAAGTCTTGTAATTGATGCTGATGCAGGTGTTTCTCTTTCCCTCATCAGTGCTGTTCAGAATGTCTGAATGTGCTGTAGGGGTTTGAAATGGATGAATTGCTCCATAGTGCTTTAAAATAGAAAACTGTCATGTACAATTCAAATGGGTCACATGAGGCTTGTGCGTCATGATATCGTGGTGAGCCCAATTTAATTGTGGATGTGTTCCGCTCTGCTCTATCCTGTCACCAGAGCTCATATATCGAGTGAAACCCAGTTGACACATGCGCACATGCTCCAGTATACAGTAGTAGGATAGAGAAGAGCGCATCACTTGCACGAGAGATTCTCGATGGAGTTCTGTTCTGTCTTCTGTCTAACCCCACGCACATCAGCGTACCACATGAGAAGGATATTTAGCACTTATTCATCTTGCTTTCCTTATATAATCACATTTGCTTCCGAGGCCTGAAATTTCGCTTTGACTGCTGCTGACAAATTTTCAATGCCGTAAAAACCCTGATATAATGCAACAGGAGGTGCTGATTTGAGTAATAGATCTACCTATCTCTGTACAAATGAAAATATCACACTGACACCTTCATAAGAGTGTTTTCTTGACCTGTAATTTTGCTCCAAAATCACTGGTGAAAATTGACATTTTGACCCTCTACTCCAAAATAATGGATTACTTGTTTGTTTCAGTCAAAAAAAAAATGTATAATCAAAAATGATTTTTGAGCCAGAGATCTATGGTTGGGTTGACAGAATGATGATCTAAATATAGGAGTGATTAAGTCAGTTTTACTCTATTTTATTTATTTTTTTCATATTCTAAATATGCCAAGTTAACTGTGAGGTGTGTAATATGTGCGCCACTAGGGTCGCCAAAAAGATTGACTATTTTCAAGCATTTTTATTCTGTCTATCTTTGGTTGGCAAGAAGCTAGTCCCGCCCCCTAAACTCATGCCACTGGTTGAGCCAGTGTTAGGAATGTGAGTTTGTCTTTATACTTTTGAGGAAAATCCGCCTACAAGTTGCAGTTTAAGCATGTTTAAAGTCATTGACTTTCCTAATACATGTTTCTGATTCATCAATACGCACATTCCAAAGAAAAAACGTTGCTTTCAATGTAATAACTTGCTCTGTCTCTTCGTTTGTTATCACTTTGGCCGGAAATAATGTTATCCAGTAGTCAAGTAGCTATTCAGTCATTGCTTGTTTTATGGTACTGTTGTGGGTAATGCAGACTCTCTGAATGCAGTCATTTAATGCTGGTTAATATAATAAAGCTTACGGCAATAATAATGAGAGGTTTGAAAGAATCATTACCATTTAAGATAAAAAGAGATGCTCTGGAGGGTGAATTTGACCGTCAGCCACCACGTCTTGGTCAAACAACCTCCCCCAAAATGTGTGCCAGCAGTGTTTCAGGAGGGGAATAGTCTTCCATAATCCACTGCAAAATAATGTTCACCTCTGACTCTGGTATCTGGTATAGCACACCAACTCATTATGGAAGTAAAATGTCTTGTGAACACTGTTTAATGGTCCTTGACCTCCTGTCAGGTACATTGATAAGTCTGCTGAGGAGTTGGATGAAGAGGTGGAGTATGATATCGATGAGGAAGACTACATCTGGCTGGACATCATGAACGACAGGCGTCGAGCTGAAGGTGTGGCTCCCATCCCGCAGGAGGTGTTTGAGTATCTGATGGATCGACTGGAGAAAGAGTCGTACTTTGAGAGCCATAACAAGGTGAGATCAGTGCCTTGGTCTGATGAGTGCTGTATATTAATTCAAGTGTCGCTTATACTGTTATACTTAAACCACCAACCCTAAATATTAAGCTTGTTGACCGGTCTGCTGTTACTTTATTAGCAAGCAGATTTTTTTACCTGGTGAATGATCAAATGGGTTATAAGAAATTCGCTAAGACTTACATTGAAGGTGGGACCTTAATCATACAGAATAGCTATTATTATGTATGTGGTAAAATGTACAGATATAAAATAAAATGCAATAAAAACATAACACTCGTCATCTATTCAAACGTTTCGAACATGTGTACTCTTGCTCCGGAGTCGACTGTTATACCACATGTACACCCATTGACTTATACTTCAGGAATTTTGTAGCATGGGATAACGGCACCATTGATTTAATGCATAATCATTTTATTTATTTTTTTCAGTATGGCTAACAACCCAAATTATGAATGATCACACTGTATTTTCGTTTCGATTTGCAGGAAGGTGGTGCGATTAATTAATTCCGAGTATGAAGCGATGGTTTCCATTTATTGAAAAAAGCCGACATTCTAGAATTTATTCAGTTATACTATGCCAGTGTTAAGAGGTCATGGAAAATCAAACTTACCATGATATCTTGACATATAAGAGTTCATAGCACTCTAAAAACATACTGTACATTTCAGAACCGAAAACTTTACGCTAGTCCAAAAAAAGGCTTTATTGAAACCATGGTGCCAAAATGGCTTGTTCTCTACTTCCTCCTCTCTAATACGTGCATAAACAGATGAACGCCTACTTTACGCTTAGGCCCACCCGCTGGTCTTGTAGTTAGAGTAGAGCGGTGAGATTATTTTTGGAGCAACAGGAGGTGTCACGATGGCCATGAAGATGTCAAGACGTTGTGCAGTTCCAGGTTATGGGAAACTAGATTTCTTGCATTTGCTTTGCAAGGATCTCAATATTAAGAAAGAAAGGCCGACGTTTATTTTTAATGAGGTCCCGGATCACTTCGGTAAGAACGTGTTTGTTTTCTTGCTTCATTTTGCCGATGGTTCTTTCACAAACAAGACACCGTTTGAAGCAGGCTTTGTAGAGAGACTTGTTAAAAGTTGATGCAGTGCCAACTATATTGGACCTGACAGTGATGTAGCAACAAACAAGTGCGAGTATCCATGTTCATTGTTTTGCTTAGTATGTTGCAGACTGTTAGATGTGTACTGAGTATTTGATTTGATCCTAGTGATTTTAGACGCTCATGTATTAGTTCTAATGCACAGGGATCTCTAAGCAGCATATATTTTCTTATTCTGTTGGCATGATGGCACAGTTGCCACAGATGCACCTAAAGAGCATTGATATCAATATATTTAGATAATCTCTTTCCTTTTTAATGAAAACATGACTCATTGCAGTGAACAACATATGCGTTTGTCACTACATTGAATATATAATGAACGATGATTATATGACGAATGACAAACACCGGTGAATGTATCCTGTATATGTTTACATGTTGCATGGTAAGTGTACCCTTTCAAAGGGATTGAAAACCCAGAAATGTTTCACCGTTGGAAAATGCCCCAACTATGGAGAGAGCTCGATTGTTGGTGGAACAAACGGTGCATTTGTATTGGAGGCAAAAAACTGGATAGAACATGACCAATTATTCCTAAATTATGAATACTTTTAATGAAAAAAAATCAGACTAACATTATAAGTGGACCTCGAGGAACATTTAAAATAAAATCCAATTCATGACACCTTTAAATTCACTGTCGTGTTTGATCTCAATTTATAAAACTACAGTTAAAATAGTAATAAGGTTAACCGTGTTAGTGAATGTAATGACTCTTTCTTCACACTTATCAAAGGGGTAAAAGGTGTCTCTTGCACCACCTGGCAGTGATTTTGAGGTGAGTTTCATTTGTGACTTGTACTGCGTTGGTACACGTGTGTGGTGAGTGTCATTTTGGTCTGGTACCTGCTATATCTTGATACCAGAGTATTGCAGAGACTTGTAGATTGGATCTTTTGCCAATAAGTAACCACTTATAAACAACCTAGCAACTGCATGGCAACATGCCAAAAAAAACCCTCAGAACTTTGTAGTACTCAGCACCGTAAAAATGAGGGCTGTCAATTTGACACGTCAACTAATGAAATTCATTATATAAAAATAACACTTTTTTATTTTTTGTTACTCAAAACATGCCTCCTGATCTGCACATAAGTTCAGTAATAAGAGTACATATTTTCATACCATCGGAGCAATTCAAGCATGAAGTTCATGTAACTTTATGTTTTTCTTTGGCGTGTCAGCAGGGGGCAGCGCAGCCACAGAATGAGAGCTGTTCACACAGGACGTGTTCTTGACAGCTGGATGAAACGCAACAGAATGCAGGGAATGCCACAGTAGTGCAATATATTCAATCTGAATATCTGTCGGCAACTAAGGTGTTGGAAAAGGCCGATAATCAATTAAAGAGCCGATAATTTTAAAATCGATTTATAGAATAATAAAAAAAAAACATCTTAGCCCAAATTTACCTTGAAAGGCACAAACATTGAGGCTACAAGAGTCCAAAATGACTAAACACCCAAAAGCAGTTTATTATGCAACCGAAATCTCAATAATAACCTGAAAATGTTTTAGTTTGGTGCATATTTGTCACATAAACAGACCTATGATTGACAGTTATAATCGACCTCTCTCTCTCTGCAGGCTGACCCGAGCTCTCTGATCGATGAAGATGCCGTGTGCTGTATCTGTAATGACGGCGAGTGTCAGAATAGTAATGTCATCCTGTTCTGTGACATGTGTAATCTGGCCGTGCATCAGGAGTGTTACGGGGTTCCTTACATCCCTGAGGGCCAGTGGCTGTGTCGACGCTGCCTGCAGTCACCCTCCAGAGCCGTGGACTGTGCCCTGTGCCCGAATAAGGGTGGGGCTTTCAAACAGACAGATGATGCCCGCTGGGCACATGTAGTGTGTGCGCTCTGGATTCCGGAGGTGAGTGTGTTTGATCAGGGGGTGCTGGTGTGGAATGTCCGATTCATGCATAAGAGCTAGCAAATTTTTTCTCTTGTGTCTTAACGAGGCGCGACGCTATAACGCAACAAGCTATAAACAAGCAAGACATTTTGTCCATCGCTTGCAGTGTTAATTTTCACTTAGTTTTTACATTTTTCATCTTTGTCATATTTTTATAAATTTACATTCGCTCTTCCTTGCTATCCTTGCAGGTGTGTTTTGCAAATACAGTCTTCCTGGAGCCCATCGACAGCATTGAGCACATCCCACCCGCACGCTGGAAGCTCACTTGCTACATCTGTAAACAACGCGGCTCTGGCGCATGTATTCAGTGCCACAAAGCTAACTGCTACACCGCCTTCCATGTCACCTGCGCCCAACAGGCCGGTCTCTACATGAAGATGGAGCCCGTGCGAGAAACCGGCGCCAACGGGACTTCCTTCAGTGTACGCAAGACTGCCTACTGCGACATCCACACACCACCAGGCTCCGCCCGTCCGCTGGGAGGAGTGGGAGGGGCCAGTATGGGCTCCTCCCACAGTGAGGGTGAGGCAGAGGATGAGGATGACGTGCCAGTGGGTGAAGAAGATGGAAAAGGGTGGAGCTCTGAGCGAGCGAAAAGAGCGAAAGCAAAGTCCCGTCTGAAGATGAAAAGAGCGAGGAAGATACTGGCTGAGAGGAGAGCGGCCGCACCGGTGGTGTCTGTGCCATGTATACCACCTCACAAGTACGCAATGAGATCAAGATCATGCTTTGTGTTGTGCCAGTTGTTTTTGCCTTTTTCAATTAGTCTCTTTGCATCTCATTTCGTAATAATAATTTTCCCAAATTGTAATAGTTATTATTCATGTTATTAATGTCCTGACTATACATTGTGATCAGTTGAATGACACTTTGGTGAAAAAACGTACCAATTTCTTTCCATAAGAGCAAAATCTGTGCATTATTCCAAAAGTACAGATGTGTAATAAATGACTGAAAAGTGCATTAAAATGACTGATATTCATAATGATGCCATTCAATATATTGCCCAGACCTTTGTGTTCAAGTGAAGATTTTCCAACCCAATGACCTGAACTGATTCTGCATCTAAAGCTGTAGTGTGAAAGCACCTTGAACGATTACTGGAGCTCAAACTGTGTCATCTCTTGTGTTTTAGG